>NC_081533.1:3711361-3976361 GCF_030273125.1 Centropristis striata | reverse complement strand
AAAGACAGTAAGAAAAAAACTCCTGGGTGTTTTTCTTTTCGAAGGAAAAGCAAGAAAAATGCAGTGCATACTTCAGAGTCTGATTAAGACGAAATACATTTTTCTGTCCAGGAAAGCAAAAAAGGTTATTTTACGCACTTGCATGTCAATATGATGATCCACAAGTTTCTTTTTTTTTTTTTATTGATGCTTAGTTAGGTATGTTGTAGTCTTGATAGAGATCAGTTTGCAATCAGGCAATATGAACAGTAATTTAATAATGTGTATTTTACCTTTAATGTTCAGTCTTTTTAACAGACACACAATGCATCACTTGTTTCTGTGTGAAGAGCACCAAATGAGAGCGTGAGAGAAGTTTGTTTTAGATTAAAGTGTTGCTTATTATGCATCAGTCTGTAATGCAAATATTATGTTTTTGTTTTGAAATCACATTCACAAAGAAATTGATTGATTTTTTTCGTCTTTTGTTGCTCATCATTTCTTCAAATTTACAATTTTATACAGTTGAAAAAACATTTTATTTTGAAATTGTGAATTTTACTTTGAAAATCTTGTATAATTTTTTTAGATACATAAACCGGTCGGAGTGACTGAACAAGTAAAGTTATTTCAGACAAGAGACTGTGTGAGGAAACTAAATCTCATATGTATATTTAAACAGAATTTTTATTTTACTTTGAAAATTGTCTTATTTTGCTCTATAGGTAATTATAAGGCCTTTTGCATGTTACACTTGCAAATTATTGCTGCAGTGACCACTTACTAATGTTGTAGATGCTTTAGATTTTGTGTTAATCACTTTGAACCAAACTATTGTTGTAATTTGCATCATTTGTGGGATCCTAAAAAAATGTATATATGTAAAGTAATACTAATTAAAAAAAGACGATGGGATTCATGCTTGAATGTGCTGTTTTTTTGTGAAAAGTAATATATTATGCTAACAGGAGAGATATATCTTATATTCTCTTGTATGGGCTACAACAGTCAGAGAAGTAAAGTTTTTCTCCTTTTACAGGGAAAAAACTTGTTTAGTTTTGACAGAAATAACAGTAAAGTTACAACAATAAAAGTGTATGATGCAAATATGCAAGTTGCATTGGATAATTTGTTAATATTGTGTCTTTTTAACACTTGAATGTGACTTTCTTCTCTTTAATAATCACCAAAAGTGTTGCTTTTGTGGGCAGAGTCTGGTATTGATAACTCCAGCTGATCTTCAGGTGTTTTTGTCTTTGGTTCGTCTGATTAAATCTCACCTGACAATCACAAACACTTTGTACCAGGAAATACATCTTAGAGCTATAAATACCTCTAAGTCACATTCCTGTGAGTCAGAGAGAGGCCTCCACCCTGACATGGATGAAGATTTTATTTTCACTTTCTGTCTGCCTCCCATTTACGGGAATTCATGTGATTATATGAACAGGTGTTTGGTTTCCCCTCAGGGTTGCAACTCATTGATCTGGATTTTAATGGTTCTGAAGCTATAAACTCTGTTAATATGTTTTGATCTCAGCTGGGGGGTTCAAATGTAGCTTCCTTCCTATTTTATTTTATTATTTTTCCATTATTCAAGGGGCTGATTGGCATTAGTGAACTGTAATCTTATTTTGTATCTTTTAGAGGGTTTTTTTTACATATCAATTTTTGCTGAATTGTTGTTTTTCTAATATCTATTTGTTTGAATTATCCATAAATAAACTTCCTATGAAGGAAGGTAAAATCAGTTCAATTTAAAGGCAGGAGAAATTGAAATCTTTCAGGGTTAAACTTAAATTGTGAGGATAAAAATCCCTCTTCTATACATTAGTTCATTAGCGTATCCATTAATTAACCTTAAATATGCTTCCTTATAGCATAATGCATTTCCTGTAAGGTACAGATAAAGGTAGATAGTATAGCAGTATGTGCTACTTTGTATATTTTAAGTGGTTTTACTCTTAAATAACAATGTAATCTATTTTCCATTAAGATCGAAGTTGTAAGGTTTTGCATTTTAGGGTTATTTATCCCTGACAATGAGCCTATTTTACAGTTTTTCTCAGTCACTTTGGTGCATTTCTCACATCGCTCTTTACATTTGCACAACAGTTAGTTCAACCTCCACAACATTTAGTCATTAGTGCTCATCATAGTAGCAGTTTCTCCTTTCAACAAATTGCAAATGCTTTTGGACATGCATCAAGTGCTCCCATACAACTCTCTGCTGTTTTATAACATCATCATTTCTTATTTCATGTCAGTCAAAATTAACTATACTTGTGAATGCTGAATAGTCATTCCATATAAAACTAATAGTCCTCATTTCATTGCTTGAGTCATTACATACAAAAATGTTGAACTAGTTGTCAAAATCTGTCAAGAAAATGTTAATGTAATGTAATGTAAATATTTTTTCTAAATCTTTTTTTTTCCTGAACATGTCTCCTAAATTGAATAATTTCTCTCAGGTGAACTTCAGCTTTCTCTGATGAGACTGATGAAGGGCTGTGTGAAGCATTAGTTGAACCAATGATAAGTCACTTCTCTACAATCACTCAGAGCTGAATCCATAAACCATAAACCATAAACACTTTACAACATATGTGAACCAAGCAGGACATAGTGTGGACCATTTCTACAACACTGCAGAGGGTGGATTCACCACTAGAGGAGATACTTTCTTGCTGCATTGCAATAGATGATATTGTCTGTGATGTAGATGAAACTATGTGGCCAGACAGAGAGGAACGTCTGGATGTGCACGAATGATTTACAATACTATGTATGCTATATGTTCAGTTCCATTATGTACTGTTATATTGTTTACAGTTGTGCACAGCTCTACCCAAAGGGAGTTTAGTATTATGGGCTGAAATATGTGCCAACAGAAACTGAATTTGAATTATTTATATTTGAATTTGAATTGTATAATTTGAATCATTGCATTGAAAAACTGACTCTGAATTGTAATTTGAAATAGAATTTATTAGTTTGGAGCTGAACATTCAGTTCACAAAATTCAATTTTCAATTTTCTGAGACAAAGATACACAGAGCGCCTCTTCGGCCAATCAGCACATCCGTTTTCTGCGCTTGATTGTTCTGCCACAACTACCTGGATGTTCATCGCAGAAAATTGAAATTGAATTTTGCGAACTGAATGTTCAGCTCCAAACTAATAAATTCTATTTCAAATTACAATTCAGATTCAGTTTTTCAATGCACTGATTCAAATTCTACAATACAAACTCAAATTATGTGATTCAAATTCAGTTTTTGAATGCAATTATTCAAGTTAAGCAATTCAAATTCAAATATAATGCTGTGAAGAAATTAGATTTGCAAAAAGCATATGCAGTAAAAATGTGAAACATACATATTCAGTGTGTTGTTCTCAGTTACCTCACTAAATACAGTAATGTGTACCTTTACTGTAGTTTTCTAATGGCTGTAAATAGTATAAAGTCTGTCTGGAGCATTTTCAGGTAGCGTCACCAACATCTGACTTTTTTGCATTGAAAACATTTCCAGAGTAAAGTGTCATAATGAAAACATGACAGAGACATTTGACTATCTGGTTCATAAACATGGTGTCAGGACTTTTCATCTTGATGTCACTGACTCTTTCATTGACATGAATACTTGCTTTGGAGGAATGAGCTATGATCCATTTTGAGCAAGTGACACGCTTCTGCAGGTTATCAACTAGGTTTTGCAGTTTGTACTTATTGTTTTGAGAAATGCATTAACTGTTGTGAAAAAGTAAAGAGCGATGTGAGAAATGCACCAAAGCGACTGAGAAAAACTGTAAAGTGCATGTTGTCTCGGCCCCCGCTCACTGAAAAGAATCACACAGTTCAGATCATACAAACTCAGTTGACACGACAAATTTTGGACAAATAATGAAGCAGACAACTAATGACCAAAAAAAATACAAAAAATTGACCAAAAAGACACAAAATGACCAAAAAAATAAACAAAATTACCAAAAAGACACAAAATTACCCAAAAAAAGAGACACAAAATGACCCAAAAAGACTGACTTCCAAAATGATTTGGCGACCCCCAGAAATCATTTTGCGACCCCAATTGGGGTCGGGACCCCCAGGTTGAGAACAGCTGATCTACATAACCAGCAGTGAAATATCTGCTGTATGTTTTTAGGGTTGTCACGATACTAAAATGTTCAACTTGATACGATACTCAGGAAAATCTTTGATACTCGATACCATTCTCGATACCACAAGGATAAAAACAAAGACCCCAAAATTTAACAGAAATATTTTTATTAACAAGAAAAATGCAACATGTAAAAATGAACAGAAGCACAGGTTAAATATTTATAATAAAAAACAGTTGTGTAAAAAGAAACTGCAGCTATAATAAGAGGCTTCAGGTCTGAGGTAGTGCTATCGATACTGAGTATCGTATCCAGATACAACGTTTTAGTATCGATACTTTTTTGAGTATTGATACTTTTGACAACCCTAATATGTTCTCATAATGTTCTATAATGCAGTTTGTAATGTTGCCACTGAAGTTTTCTGTCTTGCAGTTGATCTCTGCTCAGCAATAGTTTGTCAATAATAACGTAATAAAGTTTCTCTTCTGATTAATATTTGTTGGATATATGTAAAAACATTCAGTAACGACAGTTAACTAATCACATTTATTCACATGCAATATAAAAAATTAAAATATCAAATAGATATTTCTTCATATAGACACGTAGCATAGCTGAAAATGATTCAGTTTTTGCCCACTTGCAAACTTTAAATGTCTCTTTTGTTGACGTGCAAAACCGAATATATGGTCAGGAAAAAAAGAGATGACTAAAATAAATAAGTAAATAAATAAATTCATGTCTGGTGTTTTTGGAAAATGAAAGAAAATAAGATAAACATGAAGGCACTCCAAAACAAGTAGCTACAGTGGTGAAACATGATTTATTAAAAATAATTGAGCAACTTCAATAGAGGCGTTTTAATATTTCCTTCCTCGTTATCTTTCTCATATTTTAGAGAGCCTGGATTGCCTTCATGTTCATCTTCATATCATATTTTTTATTTATTTTTCCCAGAATCACAGGAGGAGCTGTAGCTCCCTCTACAGGTCAATCTGAGGAATAAAACACTCAACAATAAAACTGGTGACATGTTAATACTGGAAAAATGGTTTAATATCCAGCAAAGTCAGAAAGATTATGAAAAATACATATATTTACAAAAATATGTATATTGAAAAGTTAGAATTAAAACAATAAACTATTTGGTCTACATACATCATGCTAATAAAAATATTAGTAACAGAGCAGAATTAATTTAATGACACTGAAATGAGACAAAAAATGTTTTACCCACATTCCTCAACAGAAACATAATTTAAAACAGTTTTAGAGTCATATTTTAGTATTCAACATGTTTTTCCATAGAGCTGCAGTATGTTACTGATCCTTTACAGAAACTGGAAGGTCAAACTTTTTTTCCAATTACGTGATCATAAATATATAACAGTTTAAAAACTACGATTATAATAAATGACTGAAAGAATATTTGCTCCTTTTGGGTCGTCCACCTGGAACCCTAAAGCTGGTTCCACACAGATATGTTCAGGGATACATTACATTAAAGTCTTTAATCTATCTAACGTTGCTCTGAGATGATTTATTGGTGGTTAGTTTCACTAACATAAAGTCTGGTGATGGTTCCATCAGAAGCATAACTGTAAAGGCATATATTAAGGTACAGATATAAATCATATAGTGAACATCTAAGGCACTGCTCTGCACCACACAGTGACATCTTGTCTTCACCTGAACATGAGTAACGCAGTAAAAGGAGTCTCATGGTATGCTGTCTTTCTGCCTCTTCCACTTGGTTCAAGTTTAAAGGCACACCCATTTATTTTCTCTGTGCAACACACACACACACACACACACGTAGCAATCCAGTTTCATCTGTCTCATACAAAAGAAATGTAACAAAGTAAAAGAACAACAATGTGTAAATTGAGACATCCATGCATACAGACACATAAAAACACATTCACATCTTCAAATGAACACACTGTACAAGTACAGTGTGTTCATTCAGAAAATGCTCCAGTGAAAAGAACGGTATCTAGTTTGGTTTTAAAAGAACAGGAGCATAAATACTGATTTCCACCTTGTGACTGGAGAGACCTGCTGGGGATATAGACTGACAGCATGTCCCACATGTGCTTTGTAAAACTAAAGGAAGGAAGTTTTAAAGGATTGATCAGCACATAACAATTTAATTTAAATCAGATTATCAATGCAAAATTGGATTCTTAACAAATCACCACAAAATGTCAGCTGAGCTGACTGTCAGGACAGTGAAGTGCAGCTCTGCTGTTTTATTAAAATGTGTCCCAGGAGGAAACATACAGGGAATGGGTTTAAAAATAAAGTAAATGGTGCATACTTCTGTTGTTGCCATCCCTGTCACCAATTCCACCATGTCCTGGGTCAATGCAATAATATATTTTCCTTTTTAACTCAATGGTTGCCTTGTCTTGGATTCCATATGAAACCAGCAGACGATCGTTCTCCAGATGTTGGTCTCCAAACATCAGATGCTGTTCTCCTACTACAACACACACACACACACACACACACACACACACACACACACACACACACACACACACACACACACACACACGGGGTCAAACCAGTCAATGTCAACATTTCCCAAAAGAACATAAAGTAATTTATTATTGGTATAAAGTTTAAATAACTTGTTAAAAGTAATGTTAGTTGATCCTTTTAGAGCTGCAGTCACACTCCATGGTCCATAGTATCAACCATCTGATCATTAAACTCATCCACTCACACAGATTGAAGTTCTTCTCTTAAGTTGTGATGTTATAAATATAGTGAAGTAGAGGCAGAAAGTGCTGTCACTGGGCCTTAACGCTCATTCAGATGAAGTGACACAAACACTGACCAATCAGAGCAGACTGCCTGTTTGAGAGGAGGCCTTAAGGAGACACAGCTAAATGTTGAGAGTGAATACAGATATATATTCACAACATGTTCAAGTAGCAACCAGGAATACAAGTATGAACCTAATCTGATCTGTAGTCCATCATTTTAGCATTAGACTAAACTCTGCACGCTTCTACTGGTCATTTTAATCATGAACATGATGTTACCTGGGCGTCCTTTGAGTTTCTGTATCTTCTCCTTCAGCTGCAGCACTGTGACGCTCTCAAACTCATTGTTGGACAGGTAGATCAATATGGTCTCCCCATTATGCCATTTAACAAAGACCGTGACATCATTTTCTAAAAAAAAAACAGTAAAAGTTTGTCTTTAATAACTGCATCACTTAATAAAGTTTCTCTTTAAATGAATGCAGAATGTATTTGATGTCCAACAGGTGGATATATGTAAAAACATTCCCTGTATGTTGGACAGAGTTAAACAGTTAAATAGTCACATTTACTCACATGCAATATGACATTGAAAAGATTAAAAATCAATATTTTTTCATATGGACTCGTAGCAGAGCTGAACATTAGTCAGTTTTTGCATACTTGCAAACCTTTAATGACCATTCTGATGCAGAGGAAAACAGGATATAGGTCAAATGAAATGTAACAAAATAAAAGAACAACAATGTGTGAACTGATTTCCACCTTGTGACTGGAGAGACCTGCTGGGGATATAGACTGACAGCATGTCCCACATGTGCTTTGTAAAACTAAAGGAGGATTTTCTATTGAAGTCTGAAAACAGCAGGCTGCCAGTGAAGGTTTGGAAGGATTGATCAGCACAAAACAATTTAATCTAAATCAGATTATCGTTGGAAAACTGGATTTTTTAACAAATCACCACAAAATGTCAGATGAGCTGACTGTCAGGACAGTGAAGTGCAGCTCTGCTGTTTTATTAAAATGTGTCCCAGGAGGAAACATACAGGGAATGGGTTTAAAATAAAGTAAATGTTCCATACTTAGAATTAACTCAATGGTTGTCTTGTCTTGGATTCCACATGAAACCAGCAGAGCATCGTCCTCCAGCTGTTTGCCTGCGAAGATCAGTCGCTGTTCTCCTACTACAACACACACACACACACACACACACACACACACACACACACACACACACACACACACACACACACACACAGGAGTTTAAACCAGTCACTGTCAACATTTCCCAAAACAACAGAAAGTCATTTATTATTGGTATAAAGTTTAAATAACTTGTTAAAAGTAATGTTAGTTGATCCTTTTAGAGCTGCAGTCACACTCCATGGTCCATAGTATCAACCATCTGATCATTAAACTCATCCACTCACACAGATTGAAGTTCTTCTCTTAAGTTGTGATGTTATAAATATAGTGAAGTAGAGGCAGAAAGTGCTGTCACTGGGCCTTAACGCTCATTCAGCTGAAGTGACACAAACACTGACCAATCAGAGCAGACTGCCTGTTTGAGAGGAGGCCTTAAGGAGACACAGCTAAATGTTGAGAGTGAATACAGATATATATTCACAACATGCTCAAGTAGCAACCAGGAATACAAGTATGAACCTAATCTGATCTGTAGTCCATCATTTTAGCATTAGACTAAACTCTGCACGCTTCAACTGGTCATTTTAATCATGAACATGATGTTACCTGGTTCTCCTGTTAGAGGCTCCAACTTCTCCTTCAGCTGCAGCACTGAGACGCTCTCAAACTCATGTAGGTCGATCTTTATGGTCTTCCCAGTCAAATCTTTCACGATGACAGAGACATCTATTTTTTTTTAAAACAGTAAAAGTTTGTCTTTAATAACTGCATCACTTAATACAGTTTCTCTTTAAATGAATGCAGAATGTATTTGATGTCCAACAGGTGGATATATGTGAAAACATTCCCTGTATGTTGGACAGAGTTAAACAGTTAAATAGTCACATTTATTCACATGCAATATAACATTTAAAATATCAAATAGTTATTTTTTCATATAGACTCGTAGCAGAGCTGAACATTAGTCAGTTTTTGCTTCATGTCCACTTGCAAACCTTTAATGACCATTCTGATGCAGAGGAAAACAGGATATAGGTCAAATGAAATGTAACAAAATAAAAGAACAACAATGTGTGAACTGATTTCCACCTTGTGACTGGAGAGACCTGCTGGGGATATAGACTGACAGCATGTCCCACATGTGCTTTGTAAAACAAAAGGAGGATTTTCTATTGAAGTCAGAAAACAGCAGGCTGCCAGTGAAGGTTTTGAAGGATTGATCAGCACATAACAATTTAATCTAAATCAGATTATCAATGCAAAATTTGATTTTTTAACAAATCACCACAAAATGTCAGCTGAGCTGACTGTCAGGACAGTGAAGTGCAGCTCTGCTCTTTTATTAAAATGTGTCCCAGGAGGAAACATACAGGGAATGAGTTTAAAAAAAAGTAAAAGTTCCATACTTAGAATTAACTCAATGGTTGTCTTGTCTTGGATTCCACATGAAACCAGCAGAGCATCGTCCTCCAGCTGTTTGCCTGCGAAGATCAGTCGCTGTTCTCCGACTACAACACACACACACACACACACACACACACACACACACACACACACACAGGGGGTCAAACCAGTCACTGACAACATTTCCCAAAAGAACATAAAGTCATTTATTATTGGTATAAAGTTTAAATAACGTGTTAAAAGTAATGTTAGTTGATCCTTTTAGAGCTGCAGTCACACTCCATGGTCCATAGTATCAACCATCTGATCATTAAACTCATCCACTCACACAGATTGAAGTTCTTCTCTTAAGTTGTGATGTTATAAATATAGTGAAGTAGAGGCAGAAAGTGCTGTCACTGGGCCTTAACGCTCATTCAGCTGAAGTGACACAAACACTGACCAACAGGGCTGGACTGGGACAAAAAATCAGCCCTGGCATTTTTGCCCCGACCGGCCCACCACAACTGATAACTCACCAAGTATCTTAGTGCTCTCCTAACCGTGTAGATATCTGAACTATATCACTCCACACTACATTACATTTAGACTACATAAGATGGCCCTCATCGTAGAGTGTCAAAACACAGGAAGTCAGAATGGATAAGTTTCACTTTTTAATATAAATGCAATAACATGCAGCACAACAAAGCAAGATAATAGGCCTAAAAAATAAATGGTATTCTACTAATGCTCAAGAAACAAATGTTTACACATCTAAAAAGATCCCTTCGGGTGGGCAAATTAGCCTGCAGAGACAGAAATGTCCTACTAGCACATTTAACACTGTCACACTAACATCATAATTTTCACGTCCAACTGCTCGTCTGTTTATCACCTCCAGATCTATCAACAACTGATCAAGCTAGCACAGACAACAGCTAATCAGCTTCAAACACTAACAGAACTGACCAACTTGAAATTATGACAACAAGGCACTAGTATGTTAAACTGGTAACAACAGCTAGCCTAGCATGTTGCTGTGCCAGTCAATTCACTTTAACCAGTTAAGTCATTAAGTTAAAGTCCAGAACTGTTAAACTTCATTAGAGAGTTCAGACGTGCTAATCATAGTGGAGGCCGCAGAAACTTCCCTCTCTTCCTGCTCTTTCCCCCTGGCTGCGCGCACCTGTACCTGTTTGTAAACAAGACGCCGTTTATACACGATACATTGATGATGTAGCGAGCAAACTACACTGTGTTCAAAAAGTTAGCAAGCTAACAAAATAAAGTTATTAACCTGACTTCATGATATTTGAGCCAGGCAGAGAACTATTAATCGCTTCTTACCGCATGTTGCCGGGTGCTGTCATCTTTCCACCTCTCTCTCATAGACTCCTACAGGTTAATTCCTCCATCATCACCTGGCGGCGCCGTGCTGAGTCAGCTCCAACATTTCAGATAGTTTAGCGCATTTTGCAGCATCTGCCTGAAGGGCTTGTCGTTTGTTTTTCTCGTAATTTCTCCGCTACTTCTATCCGTTTCTTTTACATTTTTATTTTCTGGCTGTGCCGTGAGCGGGTAGGAGAGTAGGGGTGCAGCAGCTCAGAGAGGTAAGGAGGAGCAAGACCATTTAAAGCTTTAAAAGCAAATAAAATAATTTAAAAATGAATCCTAAAATGAACGGGCAGCCAGTGCAGTGAAGCTAAAACAGGTGAAATGTGCTCATACTTTCTTGTGCCAGTTAAAAGACGTGCAGCACCATTTTGTACCAGTTGAAGGCGGGCTATGGAGGACCCACTAACCCCCATATAAAGTGTGTTACAGTAATCCAGCCGGGTGGTCACGAAGGCATGGATTACTGTCTCAAAGTGCCGTGTTTGCAGGAGTGGTTTTATTTTTGCCAGCTGCCGTAGCTGGAAGAAACTGGGCTTCACCACAGCTTTGATCTGGCTGCCAAATTTAAGATCAGCGTCCACTTTAACCCCCAGATTACTCACAATTGGCTTATGATGTTGTGCCAAAGAAGCCAGATCAACCAGGGGGGGTTTACAGAAGAGCCACCAAAGACCATGACTTCTGTCTTTTTTTCATTAAAACTCAGGAAGTTTGAGGACATCCAGGCTTTGATGTCATGTAGGCACCTTAGGAGTGAGTCAATACAGTACGAGTCATCTTTTTTGAGGGGGACATAGATTTGACTGTCATCTGCATAACAATGAAAAGAAATTCCATGTTTTCTGAGAATGGACCCAAGTGGCAGTAGATACAGGGAAAAAAGAAGCGGGCCAAGCACAGAGCCCTGCGGCACCCCACATGAGAGAGGAGCAGTGGAGGACACAGAGTCACCGAGGCTGACACAGAAAGTCCGATGTGACAGGTAGGACCTGAACCATTCCAGTGCTGTGCCACTGATGCCCACCCATTGCTCCAAACGAGCCAACAGGATTTCATGGTCCACTGTATCAAAAGCTGCAGACAAATCTAAATGCACCAGGACAACACAGTGACCAGAGTCAGTAACTAAAAAGATGTCATTAAAAACTCTTAAAAGCGCTGATTCTGTGCTGTGCAATGTTTTAAAACCGGATTGGAAGATCTCAAGAATATTTTTTGCATTTAAAAAGTCCATGAGCTGTGAATAAACTATCTTCTCTAGAATTTTAGAGATGAAAGGCAGTTTAGAGATGGGTCTGAAATTTGCCAAGACAGTAGGATCCAGCCCAGGTTTTTTTAACAGAGGCTGCACCGCAGCATGTTTAAAATTTAAAGGGACTACTCCAGAGGACAGACTGCTATTAATTACTGTGAGACAGGATGGGCCAACAGTGGGAAAAACCTCCTTAAACAATCGGGGCGGGACAGTGTCACCCGGCGAACCTGAGGGCTTCAAATGACACACAATCTCCTGCACAAAGGGCAAGGTCACAGGCTCAAAGGTGTCAAAAACAGCAGAGCAGGGTACAAACACTGAAGGATCAGAAGCAGGAGGTGAAATAAGTGCTCTGGTAGAGGCGACCTTATTAGTGAGGTACTGAAGAAAGTTCTCACACAGAGCAGGAGAGGCATCAAATCCAGTAGGTGGTGCATTAAGAGCAGAGTTAATTACTTTAAACAACACACGAGGTTTATGACGGTTCACCATAACAATATCAGCAAAATATTTTCTTTTTGCCTCTCTTACAGTGGATTGGAAATGACGCCAGCAATCCCTCAATATCTGAAAAGACACTTGTAGTTTGTCCTTTTTCCATTTTCGTTCCACTCTTCGACACTCCTGTCTGGCCATGCGGGTCGTTTCATTTAGCCAAGGCTCTGATTTAGTTCTCTGTTGCCTGGTCTTCAAAGGAGCAGCAGTGTCTATAGCAGTTCGACAGGTGTCCAGGAACCAAGAGTTGAAAGACTCTGTGTCGTCACACACAGACTGAGGAATCATGCAGCTCTGACTGAAGACTGCAGAGAAGTGAGCAGCAGTGAAGGAGTTAATGACTCGACATCTGCGAGCAGCAGCGCGAGGTTTAACTGTGTTACGGCAAACAGCAGCTTCAAAAAGTACAGGCATGTGATCCGAGAAAACAGCATCACAGACCTCCAGGTTAAGAACAGGCAAACCATGAGATAAAACCAGATCAAGTGTGTGACCACGTTCATGTGTAGGCCCCAGTACACACTGCGTGAGATTAAAAGAGTCAATGATGTTTAAAAAGTCACTCGCCAAAGGGTTTTCAGGGCAACACACATGAATGTTAAAATCTCCAGCAATAAGGACCCGGTCATATTTTGGCATGATATCTGCCAAAAACACAGAAAAGTCTGTTAAAAAGTCTCTGTTATATTTGGGGGGCCGATAGACCACCGCACACAGCACCGTGTGCGGACGCCCCAGCTCAAACAAGCTGAGTTCAAAGCTGGTGAATGTGGATGACGGCGATTACTGTTTACATTTTACATTGAATCACTACACTGGCTTCCTGTGAGTCAGAGGATAGATTTTAAAGTCTTACTGCTGGTCTACAAAGCACTGAATGGTCTCGGACCAAATGACATGCTTGATCTGCTGCCTCCCTACGAAGCATCCAGACCCCTTAGGTCATCTGGAACTGGCTTGTTGCGGGTCCCAAGAACAAGAACTAAGCGGGGTGAGGCAGCTTTCAGTTATTCTGCTCCTCACCTGTGGAACAAACTACCTGTAGATCTGAGGTCAGCTCCTTTAAATCAGGACTAAAAACACTATTGTTTACTGCAGCGTACTCTTAACTTTAACACTTATCTGCTCTACTCTACTGCCCTTACTTTTTAACTACGCAATGTTTGACTTGTGCTTTTTATTATTTTATCTCTTTTTTATCCTGCTGTATCTTATTTTATCTTATTTATATTTTTATTTCTATTTCTCTGTTTTAATTGACTGTTTTTACTGTTTTCAATTGTGTCTTGCTGTTTTAATGTGTATGTAAAGCACTTTTAATTACCTTGTGTTGAATTGTGCTTTTACAAATAAACTTGCCTTGCCTTGCCTTGAACCTAATCTGATCTGTAGTCCATCATTTTAGCATTAGACTAAACTCTGCATGCTTCTACTGGTCATTTTAATAATAACATGATGTTACCTGGGACTCCAAATAGAGGCTCCAACTTCTCCTTCAGCTGCAGCACTGTGACGCTCTGAAACTTATTGTCACACAGGTGGATCGCTATGGTCTCCAAATCACTACATTTAACGAAGACCGTGACATCATTTTCTAAAAAAAATAGTAAAAGTTTGTCTTTAATAACTACATCACTTAATAAAGTTTCTCTTTAAATGAATGCAGAATGTATTTGATGTCCAACAGGTGGATATATGTAAAAACATTCCCTGCATGTTGGACAGAGTTAAACAGTTAAATAGTCACATTTATTCACATGCAATATAACATTTAAAGGTAACACTTTACAATAACCAACTAAATAATGTTTATAGATGGTTTATAAACCAATTATTAACCATTTACAAAGTGCTATACATATTTAATCGTTAAATGTTTTCAACCAATTTCTTAAAGGTGAATATGAATCATTTCAAAATCATTAACATACTTAATATGGAGTTAAAAATATTAAAATGGGTGCAACTAAAACTATTTATAAACAATTAATTATAATTTAATTGTTTGTTAATGGTAAAGTAACTATAAACTTACATTAATAGACATGTTTATAAATGAATATACATCTATTTGCCATTTATACATGATTAAGTTAGTTAAACATTAATAAATTATGTATTTACCATTCTAAATGGTCTATAAACAGTTTATAAATGATGATTAAACATTAATAAACTATTTGTTGGGAATCACGTGACCGTCACGAGGGATGTAGACGCTTCGTTTCGTCGCTCCGCAGAAACCCCCAATATTTAAGTATTATCTCCATACCCAACGCTACTTTTTAAGCTCTCGATTAATTTTTCTGCTCTGTGAAAGATTGTGCGTACCGAGATGGCAGCTAGTTCGAAAAAGACGGCAAATAAACAGCCGGCAACAGCTCGTTCAGCCGACAACATGGAGCTCGCCGAGCTAGTTAAGCTAGCAGTTGCAGAAGCTATCAAGGAAGCTATCCCGATACTCGTGGAGGACGTGGTGTCTCAGCTGACAAGCAAGACACAGGCTCTGGTGGATGCACAGGTCGCGGTATTCCGTGGTGAAATGGTTGCTATGCAGGCTGATATTTCTAAGTGCATGGACTATATGGAGAAAGACGAAAACCGTATGGCGGACGTGGACAGCCGGCTGTCTTCGTCGGTGAACAAACTGGCAGCAAAGCAAGTCCAGCTGGAAGACAAAATTGCCAACATGGAGGACAGGTCGCGCAGAGATAACCTACGTGTGCACGGAGTCCCCGAAAATGCAGAGACACTGCATGTTCTCCCTTTTCTGTCGGATTTCCTATCACGGTGGTTTCCTAACCTGGTCTCTGTTGAAATTATGCGCGCACACCGTGTAGGTGCTCCGAAAGAAGACCCAAACGGCAGACCTGTGCCTCGCACTATCATCTTCAAACTGCTGCGCTTCACCGACAGAGACAAAATCCTGAAAGCGGCGCGCGGTGCGGCCGTGGAGTTGGAGGGAAGGACCATCCGCTTCACCCCGGACTACAGCCCGCACACGTTCAAGCGCAGGATGGCTTTCTCCGAGGCAATAGACGCTCTGCAGAAACTGGACTTTCGTACCTTTCTCCTCTATCCTGCAAAACTTAAGGCGACAAGAGGAGGAGTGAACCATTTTTTCAACACACCACGGGAGGTAAAGGATTTCATCAATTCTCTTGATGAATAGTCTACAACTACACAGGTAATCCAATCAGCTGGCTAGTTTAATGCTTAATGTTTTGCGTGTAATAGGCGTGTAAATGTGCTAATAGGCAATTTTGACCAGATGTCTGGCGTGGACTAACAGGCATAACCTGTAATGACATTCTCTCTGATTTTCTACAGGGTGATTTTTCATTTTATTTTATCTTATTTTTTCATTAAATCGTTTCACTCTCTAATGATATTAAGCCGGCTCTGCTTGCTTTACAATGAGCCCTTATTGCCTATGTTCTAATTGTAAACACACTCGAGCTGGCTTATGTTGCTGTTGT
This sequence comes from Centropristis striata, assembly GCF_030273125.1. Lineage (NCBI taxonomy): Eukaryota > Metazoa > Chordata > Actinopteri > Perciformes > Serranidae > Centropristis > Centropristis striata. The sequence continues at coordinate 3,960,324 of NC_081533.1, read as the reverse complement.
TAAATAATTCCTGTTTGATTTGTGGTTTGAGATCTTAAGGTCTGCTTTCAAAAAGATATGTTGGTGTTATAGTCCTGGTATGTTGCCAACTCTACTATAAATGTCATATTTTACCAGACATGTTTTATTTGTATTCAGTATTAATATGCACCTATAACCTACAGCATGTTTGTACACTCTGTGTAGCTCATTTACACATTATCGTTATGATTATTACTAAGGTATGATATAATTGTAACTGTTATTGGGAGGGGGGACCTGCATGCGCGCTGGGAAGGAACACGCCTCTCGAAGATCACGGGTCCAACTTGTGGGGGGAAGTTAGGCTCCCCAGGAGGAGTCAAATTTTGTTTTTTCTTTGTTTTCACATTTGTGTGGGTTTTTGTTTCATGCACTCTCTTGTTCTTTGGAGAGTGGCGGGTTCATGGCGACAGGGGTTTTGGGGTGGGATGGATCTCTCTCAGCACTTTAATTTCACTTTTTGGTCGGTCAGCTGCACTTTAGGTTATTCTCCACCCTGCATCTTGTAGGTATCACAATATTATCTTCTATTAGCTATTATGAATAGTATGCATGTAATCAGCTGGAATGTAAATGGGCTAAATGGTCAAATTAAGCGTACAGCCTGCTTAGATCTCTTACGCAGACAACATGTGGACGTTGCCTTTATACAGGAGTCCCACTTAAGAACTATAGATGTCCGCTGATTTTCAAACAAACACTATTATGTGGCTGCCTCAGCATCACTGGACACTAAAACTAGGGGGTCACTAGTAGTGCTGAGACGTGTAGGATTTCTTATATTAAGACTGTTATATCTGGACACAAATTTGCTTTTATTTCAGTTTATGCCCCATCCCAGTATGAATCAAAGTTCTTTTCCGGCTTAACAGAAGTCTTATTGCACCTTCAGGACTTCTCGCTCGTCCTTGGTGCTGACATGAACTGTAATGTAAATGTGATATTAGACAAATCTGCTCAGCGCTCCACAGCCACACAGCTACAAGCATCAAAAGACTTTCAAAACTTTCTGTCAGTATTTAGCTTAACAGACCTTTACCGCGCTATCAACCCCACATCTAAACAATATACTTTTTATTCAGCAAGACATCAAAGTTTCTCCAGAATTGATTATTTATTAACTTCGGCCACTTCCCTTTCTGAAATACATGATGTTGTTATCAAACCTTGTTCTTTGTCAGATCATAGCATTGTCGCAGCACGCTTCACACTCCTAGGTACACCCCTCAGAGCTCCACGCTGGAGGTTCAATGTCTCTCTTCTCAAAAATGGAGATTTCTGTACTTTTCTCAAGGAAAAGTTAAATACTTTTATAGATGTTATTGCAGGCTCAGTAGATGACTCTAGATTTTTATGGGATGCTGTAAAGGGTTGTATTAGGGACTCCTCAATTTCATTCTCATCCCACCTTAATAAGAGTAGACTAAACAAGATAACTGAACTGGAGAATACTCTCACCCAGCTAGAGGCGCAACAACAAGCCACATACTCTGAGGCACTACAAGGCAGAATTGCTGTGACAAGAACTGAGTTGAACTCTTTGTTGAGACGTAGAGCGGAGTTCTTAATGCACAGGACCAGAAGAACATATTATATCAATGGCGCCAGACCAAGTCATCTTTTAGCTCTAAGATTGAAAAACAATGAGAAATATTCAAACATTAGAGCCATTAAAACACATCTTTGCACCCTGAGCAACCCCCTTGATATCAATTCTGAATTTAAATCTTTCTACTCATCTCTTTACAACTCTGAAATTTCCCTTGACAGGGAGGCTGGTGCAGCCTTTTTTCGGGATCTTAATCTACCTTCTTTGTCTGACAATGAATCAGAGCGACTGAATACCCCCATTTCTCTAGAAGAGCTGAGGAAGTCTCTTGTTAATATGAAAAAGGGCAAATCCCCTGGGTTGGATGGAATTCCACCTGAGTTATACCTTACTTTCTGGGATATACTGGGCAAACCATTATTGGATATGATAAACACAGCTATTGATAAGGGTGCATTTAATTCTAGCACTAATACAGCTATAATTACAGTCCTGCCCAAACCGAATAAAGATTTAACTAAATGTGGCAATTACAGACCTCTCTCCCTCCTGAATGGGGATGTTAAATTATATGCTAAAGTACTTGCAACCCGGTTGGAGATACATCTTACAAAACTTATACACAACGACCAAACTGGTTTTATTAGAACTCGCCTTGCAGCTGATAATGTGCGTCGCCTGTTACACATCATTCATGAAGCTAGTAGTATTGATCCCCCTTGCTCGATTCTATCGTTGGACGCTGAAAAAGCGTTTGACAGATTAGAATGGAAATATCTCTGGACAACGTTGGACAAATTTGGCCTAGGTATGCATTTTGTTAATATGATTAAGGTTTTATATGCAAATCCTTCCGCAATGGTTTGCACAGGCCACATCTGCTCTGCCCAGTTTCCAATATCAAGGGGCACTCGCCAGGGCTGCCCCCTCTCACCTTTACTTTTTGCTCTTTACCTCGAGCCACTGGCGCAGAAAATAAGACAACATCCTTTAGTACAACCCATCACTTTTTGTAACACGGAGCATCGTATATCCTTGTACGCTGATGACATCCTTCTTTATGTAGGCAGTGCTGATTCATCGATCCCACATTTGCTTTCCTCTTTTGATACTTTCAGCTCACTCTCGGGATACAAAATTAACTGGACAAAGTCAGCACTGATGCATCTAAATTCAGCTGCACTTCAAATCCCTCTGCCCTCCCATATACCAGTAGTAAAAAGCTTCAGATATCTTGGTGTTGAAATCTTTCCCTCCACATCATCCATTGCAATTAAAAACTTTCAAGGTATATACAGTCGGATAGAGAAGGACATTGAGCGCTGGTTGAATCTTCCAAATTCACTTCAAGCTCGAATAGCAATAGTTAAAATGGATATTCTGCCTCGTGTTAACTTTTTCTCTTCTATGATCCCTCTTGCTCCCCCTTTGGGATATTGGGATAAACTTCAGTCATTCATTTCTAAATTCATATGGAAAGGAAAGAGACCGCGCCTAAAACTCACAACTTTCCAGCGAGAGAAGACACTAGGGGGGCTGGCTCTGCCTGATTTTAAAATCTACTTCTGGTCTTATGTGCTACGCCCTATATCGACATGGTTCAATCCTAGTTCCTCTGTTTCTTGGAGACCAATTGAGGAGAATATTGCACTACCTCACAGGTTGCAAGACCTGGTGTATGCTAATATACCATTGAAAAAAGCCAAATTACGTCTAGGCCCTGTTATTTCATTTCTACTCACATCTTACCGCACCGTAATTAAGCATGTTGGCACAGATTATAAATGGCATAATCACACACCAATTTTTAATAACTTCTCACTACTTACCAGTAATATGCCCTTTTCATTTCCACACTGGAAGAATAGGGGAGTGAATATATTAAAAGATTTGTATAGTGTCCATGGTTTACGAGCTTTTAACGATCTACAAGCTGACTTTGATCTTCCAGGGTCATCTTTTTTTTTCTATATGCAGTTAAGATCAGCTATGCGGGCATACGGTGTCCCATGGGGAACAGCACTCCCTACACATCCTCTACATAAGTTACTTGCTTCAGGAGGGCCTACACGGGGGATGGTTTCAAAACTTTACAAATTAATTTCTGGACCCTGCAAACACTTACCAGTAGAGGGTATTTGGAAGAGAGATCTAAATGAAGTAAATGACAGTGAGATTTGCTGGGACACTGTCTGGAAAAATCTCAGTGGTATATCCAAAAACCCCAACCATCAATTAATACATTATAAGTATGTACATAGGATGTACCTCACTCCCAGAAGGCGTTATTCTATGAAGATCGCCACGTCCCCAAACTGTGATTTTTGCCCCCTTAATGCCCAGGGGTCTTTCTTGCATGTTTATTGGGAGTGCCCTGGCGTGGTTAGATTCTGGAAGGAAATATCTCTCACTTTAACTGACATTCTTAAAATTACGATCCCAGTCTCCCCAGCCTTATTTCTGCTTAATGACGACTCTTCTTTAAATCTGTCCCTGCAGCATAAACGTATTCTATGGGCCGGTCTCACAGCAGCCAAGAAGATGCTAGCCCTTAGGTGGCAACCGCCACATTCCTTGGCTTGGAAGCAGTGGGCCAATTCATTCCTTGAAATTGTTCTGATGGAGTGGTCTGTTGCCCGTACGCACGGGGCCAGCCATAGGACTCTGCAGGCCTGGGAGGCAGCACACAAGTCAGTTAAAGAAAGGGTGCAGCACGGCCGACCTTGATCTTTCTATTATATTTTTTATTTGGGGAGAGATCCAGGGAGGGAGGTTTCATCGGGAGTCGCCTTGGGGTGGGGGGTGGTAGGGTAGTACAGGGTTTCTAATATTGTTGTCTTCCTTAGAACGTACAAGAAACTTTGTTTCTGTTTACATTGCTCTGTGGGGGGGAAAAGTGTATATGATGTGAATGTTTATATAATGTATTTTTTTCAATTAAAAAAAATTGATCACAAAAAAATAAACTATTTGTTTACCGTTTATAAATGATGGTTATTGTAAAGTGTTACCCATTTAAAATATCAAATAGATATTTTTTCATATAGACTCATATCATAGCTGAACATTAGTCAGTTTTTGCATTTCTTACAAATCACAACAAAATGTCAGCTGACTGTCAGGACAGTGAAGTGCAGCTCTAGTGTTTTATTAAAATGTGTCCCAGGAGGAAACATACAGGGAATGGGTTTTTTTAAATAAAGTAAATGTTCCATACTTAGAATTAACTCAATGGTTGTCTTGTGTTGGATTCCACATGAAACCAGCCAACGATCGTCCTTCAGCTGTGTGCCTGCGAAGATCAGTCGCTGTTCTCCTACTACAACACACACACACACACACACACACACACACACACACACACACACACACATTTCCCAAAAGAACAGAAAGTCATTTATTATTGGTATAAAGTTTAAATAACTTGTTAAAAGTAATGTTAGTTGATCCTTTTAGAGCTGCAGTCACACTCCATGGTCCATAGTATCAACCATCTGATCATTAAACTCATCCACTCACACAGATTGAAGTTCTTCTCTTAAGTTGTGATGTTATAAATATAGTGAAGTAGAGGCAGAAAGTGCTGTCACTGGGCCTTAACGCTCATTCAGCTGAAGTGACACAAACACTGACCAATCAGAGCAGACTGCCTGTTTGAGAGGAGGCCTTAAGGAGACACAGCTAAATGTTGAGAGTGAATACAGATATATATTCACAACATGCTCAAGTAGCAACCAGGAATACAAGTATGAACCTAATCTGATCTGTAGTCCATCATTTTAGCATTAGACTAAACTCTGCACGCTTCTACTGGTCATTTTAATAATAACATGATGTTACCTGGTTCTCCTGTTAGAGGCTCCAACTTCTCCTTCAGCTGCAGCACTGTGACGCTCTGAAACTCGTTGTTGGACAGGTGGATCAATATGGTCTTCCCAGTCAAATCTTTCACGATGACGGTGACATCTATTTTTTTTTTTAAACAGTAAAAGTTTGTCTTTAATAACTGCATCACTTAATAAAGTTTCTCTTTAAATGAATGCAGCATGTATTTGATGTCCAACAGGTGTATATATGTAAAAACATTCCCTGTATGTTAAACAGTTAAATAGTTACATTTATTCACATGTAATATGACATTTAAAACATCAAATAGATATTTTTTCATATAGACTCGTAGCATAGCTGAACATTAGTCAGTTTTTGCTTCATGTCCACTTGCAAACCTTTAATGACCATTCTGATGCAGAGGAAAACAGGATATAGGTCAAATGAAATGTAACAAAATAAAAGAACAACAATGTGTAAATAGAGACATCCATGCATACAGACACATAAAAACACATTCACATCTACAAATGAACACTCTGTGCAAGTACAGTGTGTTCATTAAGAAAATGCTCCAGTGAAAAGAACGGTATCTAGTTTGGTTTTAAAAGAAAAGGAGCATAAATACTGATTTCCACCTTGTGACTGGAGAGACCTGCTGGGGATATAGACTGACAGCATGTCCCACATGTGCTTTGTAAAACTAAAGGAGGATTTTCTATTGAAGTCTGAAAACAGCAGGCTGCCAGTGAAGGTTTTGAAGGATTGATCAGCACATAACAATTTAATTTAAATCAGATTATCAATGAAAAATGGGATTTTTTAACAAATCACCACAAAATGTCAGCTGAGCTGACTGTCAGGACAGTGAAGTGCAGCTCTGCTGTTTTATTAAAATGTGTCGCAGGAGGAAACATACAGGGAATGGGTTTAAAATAAAGTAAATGTTCCATACTGTAAATTAACTCAATGGTTGCCCCATGATGGATTCCACATGAAACCAGCAGAGCATCGTCCTCCAGCTGTTTGCCTGCGAAGACCAGTCGCTGTTCTCCTACTACAACACACACACACACACACACACACACACACACACACACACGCACACACACACACACACACACACACACACACACACACACACACACACACAGGGGGTCAAACCAGTCACTGACAACATTTCCCAAAACAACAGAAAGTCATTTATTATTGGTATAAAGTTTAAATAACTTGTTAAAAGTAATGTTAGTTGATCCTTTTAGAGCTGCAGTCACACTCCATGGTCCATAGTATCAACCATCTGATCATTAAACTCATCCACTCACACAGATTGAAGTTCTTCTCTTAAGTTGTGATGTTATAAATATAGTGAAGTAGAGGCAGAAAGTGCTGTCACTGGGCCTTAACGCTCATTCAGATGAAGTGACACAAACACTGACCAATCAGAGCAGACTGCCTGTTTGAGAGGAGGCCTTAAGGAGACACAGCTAAATGTTGAGAGTGAATACAGATATATATTCACAACATGTTCAAGTAGCAACCAGGAATACAAGTATGAACCTAATCTGATCTGTAGTCCATCATTTTAGCATTAGACTAAACTTCAACTGGTCATTTTAATCATGAACACTTGTAGGTTACAAGAGATTTTACCTGGGACTTCTTCAACAGACTCGATCTTCTTCTTCTTCTGCAGCACTGTGCCAATCTTAAACTGCTCCTCTGTGTCGTCTCTTTAATTAAATATGAACAAAGACCGAGACAAACATTTCTCTGAGCTGCTCTCTTCGCTCGGTGCGGAGTAATAAACAGGGCGGTGTCTGACCACTGCGGAAGAGCTGAGAAAAAGACGCTCACTTTCATTCTCATCATTAAAGACGTAAACACCAGCTGTTTACTAACCTTTATGTGACCAACAATCATTAAACCCTCTGAAACAACCCCATGATGATTCAGGGATTTTTTAAATACATCTTACTCACTGTGTTCTTCTATTTCAGTGCGATAAAAGTGGAATCTGTGGAATCAGCAGGATCAGGAAGTGGGAACAACTCAAAAATGTCTTTTGTGCAGAATAACACAGTTATAATGACATTAATCATAAAAAAGAAAAAGAAAGAACACAAGTTGAGTTGATTTAAAATATATATAAATTGAAATGACGCCAGAATCTTTTCCCCGAAGACATGCAGGAATACACACACACACACACACACACACACACACACACACACACACACACACACACATTGGAATGACATTAGTTACTGATATGACAGTATCTTGCAGTGTGTTACATTCCTGTGTTTTAAAGTTAAAATAATTAAAGTTATTGAATTTTTTTATAGTTACAGTTATAGTTTTTAGAAACTATGTTGAGATATCCATGAAATCTATATTTTCAGGTTATGCACAGAACTGAGAGGTGTCAGTATGCTGCTGTAGAATTACTGTATAAACTTATACTAATATTAATAACACTAATAGTGTTGTTACTCAGTGGAAATGTGTCACTGTGTGACTTTTTACACTAAACTAAACCTGATAGAGTCCTTTTTGCAGAGGAGCTGCAGCGCCCTCTACAGGCCAATGTCAAAGCTACACTGGATAGTGGAGCTAATGCCACTAATACTAATTAATACTAATACTTTGATATAACACACAGTCACAACAAAACATACAGTCATTAACAAATGTATTGGATCAGCTGTCATAAAAACGAGAAAAACAAGAATATGTTTGAAAACTTTCAAAAGCTTGTTGAAAACGAAAATGTTATTGTTATTTATTTGTCAAATATCAAACTGAATTCACATTTTATAGTCAGATTTGAGCCAGAAGTCAGAAATTAATCAAGCAGAACATTCAACCACTGAAATTCTTTTTTTTTCTTCAGGAATGCAAATAAATAACTATAATGTGACATCTTGATCAAGAAATAATAACATGCTTCCCTATTTTTTACAGTTTTTTTTGTAAAAAAGTAAATTTTAAAATGCATAGATAACAACAATAATTATATTTTAGCATTAAAAATATAAGTTCAAGTAATGGGTGGTCTGCTGTTACATTATTACAATATTGGGGAATTATTACATTATCAGGACTAGCGAAATGAAGGCTAACCTGATAATGTAATAACCTCCATTAATGTTATACTTTACTACATTATTGGTAAAAAAAAAAGTGTATTACATTATTGGGAAATGCACTTTATTACATTATCAGGAAGTTATTACATTATCAGGTTTTATTACATTTTCAATGGACTCAAGTGCAGATTTTAATTACATTATCGGGGTTATCACATTATCAGGTTCTACCCAGCTCTTTAGACCAGTCTGATCATCTCTGTGTGTGATGCTGCCTCCCCAGCAGACTGCAGCATAAAACAACACACTACCACCACAGACTGATAAAACATCTGCAGCATCGCACTACACATGTCCAGAGATCTGAGCTGAGAGAAGAAAAAGAGGCGTTTTTGTAGAGAGCGTCTGTGTTTAGGGACCAGTCCAACTTATTATCCAGGTAAACACCTAGATACTTAGAACTTGGCACCACCTCCATGTCCACCCCACAGGTATTCACTGGCTGAAGGGGGGCTTGAACCTGCAGAAATCTCTGATCGTTTCCTTAGTCTTTGAGGTGTTCAGTAGGAGATAGTTCTTGAGACTCCATCCTTTAACTACTGAAAAAATCTCACAAAAGAAAACAATGCACGTTAAAAAATACAGACATAGTGTAAAGTACAAACAAATTCAACTATAATGCTCCTTAGATCCCGCCTCTGTGCAGGCAGATAACCAGTGATAGTTTAAGAAAACGGGCAGCTGCAGGGCCATTCATATTTTGCATTTTATTTTGATTATTTACTTGTTGAGGCTGCGACTTGAACTCCACATGATGTGAAGATATATACATTACCGCTCAAAAGTTTGGGGTCACTTAGAAATGTCCTTATTTTTGAAAGAAAGGCACAATTTTTAAAAATGAAAATAACAGACATAAAGTCTAGACATTGTTAATGTGGTAAATGACTGTTAAAGCTGGAAACGGCTGATTTTCTTATGAAATATCTGATAATTGTCCTGTGTTCCAGTGGCTGATTGTGTTAATCCACCTTTATAGTGTTAAAGGCTGATTGATCATTAAAACACCTGCTGAGCTTCATGTTAGCAGCTGGAACTGTTCTGTGCTGATTTGAGAAGCAATAAATGATCCTTCCTCCGGCTGGTTGAGTCTCTAGAGGTAAAGTTGGAGATTTGTGCAGGTTAAAATGATTATTTATACCTTTGTCAATGTCTTTACTATATGTTTGATTCATTTTGTAACTCAATCTTGAATAAAACTGTTTGTCTTCATGGAAAACAACACAGACCCCAAAGCTCTCGTGTTTATGTTTTAATGGAAACTTGCTCGTGCAACAACACGTTTGGCTTCTTTTGGTGCTGAGTAGGAAATCATCAGCGTTAATCCAAACAGAGGTGGTTTGACTGCTGCACACTGGTGCCTTACTGCTGATTAAACCCTCTGGGGTCACCAAAATATGTCACCTAAATATGGTATATTTGCAACCTTTGTTCACATTTGCAACATTTTTTTATTTTTATTGAGCATGGTAGTGTTTTGAAAGTTAAAAAAAAGATTCAAAGTCACATTTTATGTTGGACTAAAGGACTAAAAACGACACAAAATGAGTAAAATAAGACACAAAATGACCAAAAAAGACATAAAATGAGAAGACACAAAATGACTAAAAAAAGACACAAAACGACCAAAAAAAGACACAAAATAACTAAAAGACACAACAAAATACACAAAATGACCAAAAAAGACACAAAATGACAAAAAAAATCACAAAAATGACTAAAAAAAGACACAAAATGAGTAAAATAAGACACAAAATGAACAAAAAGACGTAAAATGAGAAGACAAAATGACCAAAAAACCCCCACAGAAGACACAATATGACTAAAAAAGACACAAAACGACCAAAAAAGACACAAAATGACAAAAAAAAAAATCACAAAATGACTAAAAAAAGACACAAAATGACTTAAAAAGACACAGAATGACTAAAAAAGACCCAAATAAAATAGTCCCACTAGAATAAAAACCAGAGTTGATGACAGGATCACACACAATCAAAAGATCACATTTATGTTGGTGTTTCTTTGTTTCTTTTTGGTTCTAAATGTTTTAATCCAGTAAATCAAAATAAAAAAATCAATTATTATTGTTATCAGGTCATATAGGTGAAAAAAATATACCAACATGGCATTTAAACATGATTTAAGTGGTGAATACAGGATGGAAGGAGTCAGACATGGACTAAATGGACCAAAAAGCCTCCAGAGAGTTAAGAGTGTTTCTCAGTATAAGGTGTGTCACTGTGTGATGTCATACTTCCTGTTGAACAGCTGGATCAAGTTTCAAGATTCAAGGTTCAAGACGCACCCATCTACTGTCTCTGTTCACACACAAGCCACACACACTGGACTCACAATTTATTTTTTTATTTCTTAAACAGAAGAAATAAACTCAAAAAATGGGTCAGTAATTAACACAATACAGGTGCATCTCAAAAAATTAGAATAAGATAGAAAAGTTTGTGTCATCAATTCAACTCAAACAGTGAAAATATCACATTGTATAGATCCATTACACACAGAATGAAACATGTCATTTTGTGTCTTTTTTTTGGTAATTTTGTGTCTTTTTTTGGTCATTTTGTGTCTTCTTCTGTGTTTCTTTTGGTAATTTTGTCTTTTTTTGGTAATTTTGTGTCTTTCTTGGTCATTTTGTGTCTTTTTTTGGTCATTTTGTGTATTTTTTGGTCACTTTGTGTCTTTTTTTGGTCATTTTGTGTCTTTTTTTTGGTCATTTTGTGTCTTTTTTAGTCCTTTAATCCAACATAAAATGTGATTTTGAATCTTTTTTTTACTTTGAAAACACTATCGTGCTCAATAAAGAATTTTGAATGTTGCAAATGTGAACAAAGGTGTCAAATCTACCATATAAGAGGGTTCCATCCAGTTCTATCATTTGATACTAAATCTATTTGAGCTTGTCTCCAGTTTTACTTGGTATATCATCATCAAACTGAAACTGGCCTCATGGAGTTTACAGCCAGAACTTTAGAGGTAAATTTACAGTAGGGCTCCACGCTGCTTTGTTTTCTAGTCTGATGGAGTCAACAAGTCTGGATTATTTGGAGCTTTTGGAGCTCCACAGGGTTAAAACAACAAAGATACACAACAATGAATAAAAATCTAAAGACTCCAACTGTTAAACATATCACTAATGTTCACTGGCTCCCCTGTGACCCCTGAAGCCTCTCTGCTGTCTTCTCCTTCAGCTGCTCCTCATTGTCACACAGCTCCTCCTCCAGCTCCTCCTCTCTTAACCCTCCACCACCACCTTCACAGCCATCTCTCTGTTTCTCTGTGAGCTCCTGCTGCGCTCTTCACTCAGATTCAAACAGTGTGTGGTTGTGTTCAAGCCAGAAAACCCAATGAGCTGGAAAATACTTTCACTATCATCCTTAAAATTAAAGAAATATACACTAGCCTCTCATTCATCACTGTAAAATGACTTTATTAAACTTTTTTTATTTATTTATTTACAGTAAAGTACTGTGATGTGGCAGTATGCTGCTGTAGAATTATTTGACAGAAATGTAATAGTAATAATACTCAGTAGCCAGTAGGTAACTGTAAATTCACACTTGAAAAATTGCATAACAGAATAATAATAACATTTCTCGTTATATGAATGTAGAATGTTAACATATATGTCATTGATTTTTTTGTACAGTACTTAACAAATGTATGAGAGCAGCTGTTTGTGCCACAGCTGTCCTAAGTTAACAGCATTAGTAAAAAAATAAATAATTTGTTTTGTTTCCGTAATGGTTAATACAGCAGTATGTAGAAGCTCAAATGATATTTTTAATGCGAAAATGTAAATAATATTGTCATCCATGAATTTTCAAATTTACTGTTTTACAAAAAAAAAGTAAAAATAGTAAAATACATTATTATTTCTTGATCAAGATCTCACATTATAGTTATTTATTTGCATTCCTGAACAGAAAAAAATGAGTTTTATTGGTTAAATGTTCTTCTTGATTAATTTCTGACTTCTGGCTCAAATCTGGCTATAAAAAGGTGAATTCAGTTTGTTCTTTGCCAAATAAATAACAATAACATTCTAGTTTTAAACAAGCTTTTGAAAGATTTCTAAACTATTTGTGTTTTCTCATTTTTATGACAGCTGCTCTAATAAATGTGTTAAGCATATTCCCAGTGAGAATAAATGTTAAAGTTTAAATGTACCTACCTACCTACTACCTACTTATACCTACTGAATATGAAATTAATTTTATGAACTTATACTTATATTTTCCTAAAATATTCATTAAATATTTTTTTAAAGGGTTTTTGCATGGATGCTACTTTTTAAATGTATATTTTAAAATATCAGGTACCCCCTGGAGTGCCTTCATGTGCCCCCATTTGAGAACCACTGCTCGAATATTTATCAACAGACTATAATAAAGTCATCTTTAGAATTTTTAAGGATTTTACAATTTGACCATTTTTGACAAAAATTGACATAGTAATATATACTATAGTAATATAGTATGACTCTTTTTTTATTTTTAATTTGGACGGCATACTATACTATGACTTCTTCTGTGATTTTGAATGACATTAAAATATGACTCTTCTTTTTCAAAATTTGGACGACATGCTATATTATGACTAATATAAATATACATAAATATAATACACACTATATTAAATTTCAGTAATATATTAATCAGTAAGTTTTGAATGCAAGCCTTTTAATGTAGTGGAGTCATTTCACCGTGTAGTATTAGTGTTTTTACTGCAGTAAAGGATCGGAATACTTCTTCCAGCTCTGCCGGTCAGAAGGTGGCGCTAATCATCCTGAAAGTTGTTTGCAAACCATAAAACAGAAGAAGAGGGCGGACCGGATGTAGGCGGGGCTTAACGAGACGCTTTGTCCAGTCCAGAGTGAGTCCATCAGCAGGAGCAGGACCAGTAGCAGGAGCAGGAGCAGGAGCAGGAGCAGGAGCAGGAGCAGGAGCAGGACCAAGAGCAAGAGCAAGACCAGGAGCAGAAGAAGCACAGAGCGGAATGGAGGAGAACCAGGACCCGGAGGTCCCCAGTAGACCAGCAGCAGGCTCGAGCTCTGAAGTGAGTGGAACAGATGAAATACTTTCTGTTTTCTTTGTGTGTTTGAGCTCCAAAGTAACAGATTGCAGTCGGAGGAGTTTCTTAAAAACGGTTTTCTTTGTTCCTGGAGGCATTTAAATCCTGATCCAGGTCTCTTTGGGGGGTCCGGCTCAGTGGGGGAGGGTTTCCTGGTTGTTCATGTGTGAATGTGAGCTTGTAAAACCGCTTCAAACCGCTCCAGGCTTTGTGTTCACGTGTTTTTCTTTGTTGTGAGGGACAAACTACAGACTGGTTCCAGCTTTAATAAACTCTGATCACATTCACTTCCATCAGCTCTAAAAAGCTCCAGCTTTAGTTTCTTTTCCCATCAAATCAAAAGTAGTTTATTGAACTTTTCCTTCTCTGTGTAACTTTATCAGAATCAGACTCTTCTCTGCTCCCTGCAGATAAAAATGGCGACATTTGTTTGTGTGAATGTAAGTTGGTGCAGGCAGAATTTAGACACATACATGTGTGAATATTAATGAAATCATAAACAGTAAAATCATCAGTTTGAACCGCTGCAGGTTTCTTCTTGATGCTGAAACAATCTTTGAGTATTTAGTGTTTCCTGGTTTCATCCTGATGAGACTCTGTTGTTGTTTCATGAGTCCTCAGGAGAATCCTCACAGAGAACAATGAGGCTCACTGCTCCCACAATGCATTGCACTTTTGCATATTGTCCAGATACCATTCTGGGCTTTTATTTTGAAGGCCTGGCTCATCCTGCCTCTTCTGGTTGCTGGTGTGATTAGAGCAGCATTAGAGAGTGGAGAGGGGAGGGGCACACTATATATAACAGCTGAGAAAGGTCATTTAATGGAGAGCTCAGCTCTCAAACTGCTCTTATTTTTTTAAACACGATGAGTCCTAACTACAAAATATTAGTATCATCTGGAAGAAAAGTCTCTGATGAAGGTTAATGTAAGTTTCATGTCTGTAGTTTAAAAAAATATGTGAGCAAGGTAGCAGGTTAGAAAACTATCTTTCTCTGTTTCTTCTAGAAATGTCTGGTCCTAGTTCTCATTAGTTTCTATGGGACAGTTGGTTGGAGTTTCTGTCACATTCAGGCTCACTGAGAGAAATCTGTACGTCCCATTGATTCCAGAGTAGAATGTCTGAGAAGAGAAAACATTTCTCTTCAATCTGCCCTAAAAATATAAAAAATAATGTTTGAATACTGCTGGGCTATCTGGAAAAAAATCATATCACTGTATTATTTTTATTTAGATTCATCTTAATATCAAAATATACCACAATATAAATCATATCACCATTTCATTCAAACTTAGAGCTTCCTTTTTACGCCTAAGTGATATGTGAAGATATCACAAGCTCAGCTTTGATTGACAAGTATTCAAGTTTTACAGAAGAACACGTTAAATGTGTTGTTCAAGCCCAAATATATAAAATACATTGTTAATGCTAAACTCTAAAATAATCTAAAATAGTTTTTCAGGTCAAGGTTCCAAAAAAATAAAGTAGGTATCAATACAAAATAAAATGTATCTCCCTCACTGTTTGCTTTCCTTTGTGTAGAAATTGTTTTATATTGGCTGTTTATTTAAATTTTGGTCCTTTTTTGCTCCAATCTGTTGTTGCTTTGGTTTGGGCCACCAGCACTTTCTTGTGTTTGGGACAGTAAAGTCTTGAATTGAGCTTAATAGGATGACACTAATAGTATGATAGTATGATAGGTTATTGGTGCTTTTTGAACATTGAGGGTTATGTTCTACAGACTCTTAATATGATTGATGGTTTTAGATAACTTGCTCTACCATGGCATCTCACTGACCCTCTCTCCTTCTGTCTGTATGTTGCTATAGAAACGGGGAGGAAGAGAGGGACTCAAACATCACCACTGTCAGCTCTGTGACAAATTCTCCACAAGAGCTGGAGGTTTAAAGTGTCATCTACAGGTTCACACTGGAGAGAAACCTTACAGCTGTGACCAATGTGGGAACACTTTCACCAGGGCACAGAGCCTGAGAGAACATCAACGCATTCATACTGGAGAGAAACCGTACAGCTGTGACCAGTGTGGGAAGACTTTCACCAGGGCACAGAACCTGAGAGAACATCAACGCATTCATACTGGAGAGAAACCGTACAGCTGTGACCAGTGTGGGAACACTTTCACCGCCGCACAGCACCTGAGAACACATCAACGCACTCATACTGGAGAGAAACCGTATGGCTGCGACCAATGTGATAAAACCTTTTCGCAATCGAGTAACCTTGATGTTCACCGCCGCATTCATACTGGAGAAAAACCGTACAGCTGTGACCAGTGTGGGAACACTTTCACCACTGCACACCATCTGAAACTGCATCAACGCATTCACACTGGAGAGAAACCGTACAGCTGTGACCAATGTGGGAACACTTTCACCACTGCACGGTCCCTGAGACAGCATCAACACATTCATACTGGTGAGAAACCGTACAGCTGTGACCAGTGTGGGAAGACTTTCACCACTGCACGGTCCCTGAGACAGCATCAACACGTTCATACTGGTGAGAAACCGTACAGCTGTGACCAGTGTGGGAACACTTTCACCAGGGCACAGAACCTGAGAGAACATCAACGCATTCATACTGGAGAGAAACCGTACAGCTGTGACCAGTGTGGGAACACTTTCACCAGGGCACAGAACCTGAGAGAACATCAACGCATTCATACTGGAGAGAAACCGTACAGCTGTGACCAGTGTGGGAACACTTTCACCAGGGCACAGAACCTGAGAGAACATCAACGCATTCATACTGGAGAGAAACCGTATGGCTGCGACCAATGTGATAAAACCTTTTCGCAATCGAGTAACCTTGATGTTCACCGCCGCATTCATACTGGAGAGAAACCGTACAGCTGTGACCAGTGTGGGAACACTTTCACCACTGCACACCATCTGAAACTGCATCAATGCATTCACACTGGAGAGAAACCGTACAGCTGTGACCAATGTGGGAACACTTTCGCCACTGCACGGTCCCTGAGACAGCATCAACACATTCATACTGGTGAGAAACCGTACAGCTGTGACCAGTGTGGGAAGACTTTCACCACTGCACGGTCCCTGAGACAGCATCAACACATTCATACTGGTGAGAAACCGTACAGCTGTGACCAGTGTGGGAACACTTTCACCACTGCACGGTCCCTGAGACAGCATCAAAACATTCATACTGGAGAGAAACCATACAGCTGTGCCCAGTGTGATAAAACCTTTTCGCATAGGAGTTCCCTTTATATTCACAGACGCATTCACACTGGAGAGAAACCATACGGCTGTGACCAGTGTGGGAACACTTTCACCACGGCACAGCACCTGAGACTGCATCAACGCATTCACACTGGAGAGAAACCATACAGATGTGACCAGTGTGATAAAACATTTTCGCATAAGGGTACTCTTGATTATCATCGACGTGTTCACTCTGGAGAGAAACCGTACAACTGTGATCAGTGTGAGACCGCTTTCACCACAGCACAGAACCTGAAAACACATCGACGTATTCACACTGGAGAGAAACCATACAGATGTGACCAGTGTCATAAAACCTTTTCGCAAAGGGGTAATCTAGATGTTCACCGACGCATTCACACTGGAGGGAAACCATACAGCTGTGGCCAATGTGGCCATGCTTTCACTAAAGCAAAGAGCCTGAGACAACATCAATGCAGTCATACTGTAGACAAACCGTCTTTGTGTGATTAATTTGGAAAATGTCTTCTGATAGTAGAGCCCCTAAAGCTCACCAATGCATTCACAGAACGTCTCATTGAGCGTTTTTAGAGCCAAGCTAGTTATTTCTTCATGCCTCCTCTCCATGTACTGTGTTGTTATATTCTGAGCTTCTCTCTAAAACTGAAGACTGACAACAGTAACTGAGTCTGACTGAGGTGGTTTGATCCAGTGAGAAGGAAGAGGAGATGAATAAACAGAGACACAAAAACACTCCAGAGTTCAAACTTAGACTGAACAAACCTTTATTCTTGTGGAATTCTGATAAAATCAAACTATAATTTTAAACATTGATCCGTTGTTACTGTCATTCTCAGCATCAACATGGTCGTTATTATGAATTATCTGACACCAGTAAGATAATAAATAGCATTAAAACCTGCACAGCCTGTAATCGGTGCTGGAATGTAACTCATTACATTTACTCAAGTACTGTACTCAAGCAAAATATTATGGTAGTTGTACTTAAGTTGAATATTTCCATTTCAAATCACTCTATACTTATAATACACTACATTTAACTCACAGCTTTAGCTATTTAACCCGTTGAGATTTAACATGGAATAAAAATGTTTAAATGTATAATTATTGAAGATTCTTACCTGAATCCAGTTTTAAACACCTGAAAAAAATATATTTTTTATTTGGAATTTCATTCTGTGTTATGTTTATTGAGAATTTTTATTTTATTTCAATTTGTTGACTTGTATTTAGTTTCTTTTTTTTTTAAACGTTTCATCTTGCCATATATATTGTTGTGGATAGATTGATTTGATAAACTCTTTAACTATTAAACTCTGTAACTTTTAGTTCCTTTGAGTGAAGTTGTCCACGTCAGCAGTGTTTGCATTACTGCTGGTAATCATGTTTATAGGTCTATAATGATTGCTATTCTTGTCTGATTTGTATACTCATCATAATCTTTGTATTTTTTTCTATATATTATCTTGTATTAAAATTACTCAAAGAAAAGCAGGTTTTAAATATTTTTTATTTCTCACGAAGGAATCATTCGTTAATTTCCTCAATAAATTAGTAGATAACAGCATATTCTGTTGTTAAAATGAGCCCTATGCTGACAACAGTAAAATACTGCTGACATGAAGCAGCTCCTTCGTCTTGAGGTATGTGTCTTTGGTAATATTTCTTGATATTAACATCAGTGTAAGAAAATAAGCTCAACTCTGCATTTTCATTGACAAATCCAGCGAACACCTCAGATATTATGAGCCGACTGATATGAAGTGATAATCAAGCCAGTTAAAGAATTAAAATTAAAACTTGGCTTTGTTGAGAGAGTTTTGCCCATATTAAGTTGATGTTATGAGATAAAAAAGTCAAAAATTATGAGATAAAACGTTGAAATAAAAGGAACCTTAATTTCGACTTTTTATGTCATAATTTTGACTTTTTATCTAATAATTATGATATTTAATACCATAATTATTACTTTTTATCTCACATTTTAGAGTTTGTATATCATAAATATGATATTCTATCTCATAATAATGACATTTTATCTCATAATGATTATGATATATATTGTGATATGATATATACTCTTTATTCTGTCTTCTATATCTTTGTATCTGTCTCTGAGCTGCTGTGACAACTAAATTCCCCCACTGCGGGATAAATAAAGTCTAAACTTATCTTTTTTTTAAATCACATGAATACTTTTATTGTTCTTTACAGAACCTGTAGAGCTGTATGTGTGTATGTCCATAATTATATTATAATATATTCTGTTGTTAATATGCTGACAACAGTAAAATGCTGCTCATATGAAGCAGCTCCTTTGTCTGGTGAAACCTTGAAAATTGATAATCTGTCACCAACAGAAAAAACCTCACCATTTTTCTGCGCAGATCGTTCATGGGGAATGAAAAGCAGGAGGCCATCCAAGTTCTCAGTTTAACATAGTTTTATTACAATACGTCAAAAAATGTGCACTTTACAGAGAATCTCCGGGTTCAAAAACTCATGTCCCTGAATACAAACAGACGAGTTTCAGTTTGTGAAGTCTGAACCACGACTCTCTCCCTGGAACCCATTAAAATACTAACATTTGTTTACAAAACATGCTGGTCGATTTCCTCCAGGAAGTCCCGCCCTCTTGATCGCTGATTCGCCAGTTTTAATTAATACAACGGTACGTCATGCCACCTGGTTGCTTGCTGCCCCGGACAAGGCCATCCTGACCTGGCCTATTCTCCAGAACATTCAACAAAAACATTATGTCTTGTTATGTATAACAAAGATATTATGTCCTACAGAGCCAAAGGATTTTCACTGTCTCACATAGATTCTAAAAGTCTAAAAAATATGAAGCAGACAATGAAATATATGTAAACAAAGTTTCTAAACCAACATTAACACACAAACATAATAATTGTATCAAAATCATATTGCCTGATTTAATATAAATGCACAGAGATATTTATTACTGTTAAAATAATTGATTATTTTCTATATTGGTATGTGATTTTATGCTTTATTTCTCTGTTCTCTGTCTCTGTTCTCTGTTCTGACGCAGGTCACTATCAAAGGTCAAACCTTGACTGTAATAAATATCTCTATGCATTTATATTAAGTCAGACAATATGATTTGATACATTGATTGTGTTTGTGTGTTAATGTGATGTAGAAAACTATGATTACTTTAATTACATATTTTCCATTTGCTTAAACTGATTAAGATTCTATAACTCACAAAGAATGACATCCAGATATATTGATGCATAGTTTTTACTGTGTGTGTATGTGCATTTGTGAGTGTGTATGTGTGTATGTGTGTCTGAAGGCCAAATGAAAATCCCGTGTGAAAATGTCTGTAAGTCATAACAAGGAAAAATGTTTGTGCTAACAAGTTTGTTAGTAGATCAGGGCAAGGCCTGGTTTCGGCAGCAAGCAACCAGGTGGCATGACGTGCCGTTGTATGCATTAAAACTGGCGAATCAGCGATCAAGAAGGCGGGACTTCCTGGAAGAAATCAACCAGCATGTTTTGTAAACAATTGTAAGGTTATTTTAATGGGTTCCAGGGAGGGAGTCGTGGTTCAGACTTCACGAACTGAAACACGTCTGTTTGTATTCAGGGACACGAGTTAAGGTTGAACCCGGAGATCTCTGTAAAGTGCACATTTTTTGACGTATTGTAATAAAACTTTTGTTAAACTGAGAAACTTGGACGTTCTCCAGCTCTTCATTTCCCCATCAAAGAATGCACAGAAAAATGGTGAGGTTTTTTCTGTTGGTGACAGATTTTTTCTGTCGGTGACAGATTATCAATTTTCAAGGTTTCCTCATGCAATTTTTCTAACAAATGGTGACCCTGACGTGATGGGGAGTGGAAGCTGGAGGACGTGAGTATTAAAATTAATTTTTTATATATGCTTGATCTGAAATTTAACCTGTAATTCTCTTTGGAAATAGATAACAGCCTGAATTATTGCTGATACCACTGACATCCAGACTTTGTTGACAACAGCAGGGTACCCTAAAAAAGGAAGGTGAGCACAAACCTTTTTAATAAAATCTGTGCAAATTGGCCTAATTGCAAAATTGAGTTGTTGTCAATAGAAAACAGATGTCATAGTTAGAAATACAATACGTCAAGAAGATTTATTGACTTATAAAAAAATCAAAATAATAAAAAAATAAATAAAACAAATAAAAACATTTATTTTAATTAAAAAATTTAAATAAAATAAAATAAAAATAGAAGAAAGAGGGGACATACGACTGTCCAGCTCGAAGACAGGGGATAACGGTCCCGCTGTAAGGCCTATTGATGTAAAGGAAGACTGGACATGTCTTGCCGAAAACAGGAATCCGACGTTTGGAGTTCGCTGTATAAATTGCAGAAAAGGTGGATTACGTGATTTTAATCCAGCCTGAAGACAGAGAATAAGGTTCTCTGTGTTGATTAAAGGGGGATTTTCTTTTTAGAAAATCCGGCCAAAAATCAGGAGGCAAAGTGTCTCGCTGTATTTCTCCAATCAAATATTCCAATCAAAATGTTTTAATTAAGACTGTTCTAATCAAGAAGTTTTAATAACATGTGTGTTTATATAATAATCAATCAGAGTGATTAATGAAGGGTTGAAATGTATGGGCTGGGTCTTTTCTCATAGATTGAATTTAAAGATTACACGTCTTGTGTGTCTACTCTGAGAATTGTCTGTTGGTATTGTGGGAGGTTTGTTTTAATAATTGATGACTCTGTCAAGATTGTATTTAAAACTGTGTGCGAACTGAGTTAACTCCAAGTGTCTGAGCGCAACATTTCTTTTAAATGTTGTAGAAGCTTCTCAGTCTGGTTCATAACACGGGGCAATGCGTCCAATACAATCTGTGACTCAGCAGCATGTGTGGCAAAGTAATTTATCTGAACATATATATCATAGAAAAAGGTTCTGCATCTCATTCAGTGGAGTAAAAATTTGGAATGGGATGTCTGAAGAATTAAAACAATGTTCAAACATTAAACACTTCAAAGTCAAATTTAAAGAGCATGTCTTTACACAATGTAGGGATGAAAACAGGTGTGTGAGATGAAAAGTAGGTGCTGCATGGGTGTGAGTGTGCTTGTGTGTGTGGGGGATGGTAGCAGGTGGTGTAGGTTAATAATGGTGATAATACGTTTAAATACTACATTACTATGTTTTATACATATAAAAATATAGTTGGAAGTATCCACACACTGGTCAAGGCCAGTCACTACCCTGCTTGTACTCAAAATTTGGATATTTTTCTTTTAAAAAATATACTAAGTCTTACTTTAAATTCCTTTAGCTGGAGATACATCTTTAAATTTTAATGTTAGTACAAATTTTAATGCAGTACTTGTACATTTTTTATTTTTGTTTGTTTGTTCGTTTGGTTTCTCCATTTAAATAAGGGTATGAATAATCCTTATACCACTGCTAAAAGTTTAAAAGACTGTTTCTGTCTTGACCTTCCCCCAGAAGTTGTTTTGAGCATGTCTGTGTGAGTGAAACGTTTTTGAGCGTGTCTGAGTGTGTGATTTCTGTAATGAATGTTGAAAGAGGGTGATAAGTTTTCACTACATATTTAAAAAGTACTATTCCAGATCTGTAATAAGTACAAAATAATTGGGACACCTGCACAGTCTAATGAAATATTCATGTCCAGCAAAACAGCTTTGCCAGTTTCTATTTTGGTTAAAATTTTACCTGCTCAGTTTTTATTGTATTTTATTTTTACAAAGTCAAAGGTGATTAATTGACTTGTTCTGTAGTCACTTTGTTTTACTTAATATATTTGATAAATGTATTCAATATAAATGTGTCCTTGATTTTGAGGCAGTTGTTTAAGTAACTTTAAATATAAAAATGTTTGAGAAGTATTCTACTTATTTTGATCATATTAAATATAATCTTTATGTGTATGTAATTCTAAATCAAGAGAATTTTGTCTGTTTCTAATTGACAGGCACTTCCTTGCGTGCAATCTGTTGCCTCATTTTTTATTGAGTAGCTATTGTTTTTTGTTTTTACAGTGTACAGATATATAAAGTGTTCTTACATTTTTGAGTAAAATGATGTTCTTGTTTATGAAAAAACAAATAGACTTTACTTAATTTGGTTAAATAAATATAATTTAAAACTTGGATGGAATTAAGTAAATGTTACTTAATATCTTCAGAACTGTTATGTTTTATGGAATGAAAAATTTACTTGATACTTGCAAGTGAGTGTTACTTGATATTGCAGCATTACATTTTACTGAAATCATTTGTGTGCAAATACTGACAATATATTTTTTAAGTAAATCTTTTGAGTTATTTTCAGTGTGGAAAGAAAAAGAGAAGCAGGCAGAGAGACAGAGGCTCCAAGGTTGCCTGGTGTTGTTCTCTCCTTCAGGCCTGATTGTTTTGTTTATGGAGACATAACATTTTTCTTTTCAAATTAACAGTTACACTCACTTACCTATTCTGACTTTTATCTTTGGTTTATGTTTTTTTGTTTTCCTTTATGAGTTGTGTTTTGGGTGGAGGAGTTTTTTTCCTGCTCTGTGTGGAAGCGTAGTATAATTGTAATTTACTGGTGTGCAGAATGTTACTGTAATGTAAACAAATGTTCCCCTGTGAGGCCAAGTGGCGTTACCCCTTTGGGTTTCGTCTTATTTTTTGTTTTACTAGTGCTGTGGGGGCTCTGGTTAGAGCATTTGTCTCGGGAGCACATCATGGTCAAGGGGAAGTGGCCAGTTCTGGTTGCTTCACCTCGCCATGAGTTTCAGTGTTTAAATACCCACCGCTGGTCATCACATGAAGACTAGGGTTGAGATTAGCTAGTTAGTAATGGTCAGGTAGTCAGCTAGAGGGGAGCATTGTTTACTGTCTAGGCCATAGTGTTTGGCTGGTTGTGTATTGATTTTTTGCACACACCCAAGTATGACAAGTGTTGATGAGTTATTTTTTATATTTTTATTTTTTATTTCTCCTTTCAGTGGAGCTTATTGGCTTTCTGCACAAAAGAGCAGCTGTTAAAAATAGCATAACATTTTGGCCTTGACGTTGGTGACAAAATTATAAAAGACAGAGTGAAACTTGTCTTGAAGGCCAGTTAGAAAAAAAAAATTAAAAAATTAAAAAATAAAAGAGGGGGGATTTATCAGAAGTCCCGTCAGCATATTTAAATTTTGTCCATTCATTATATTGCAAATATATATTTATATAGCAAATTGCAGCCGTTTTACATGCAGTCTGTTTTTACCCCATTGGTCAAAGTTATTTGATAATAGATTTTTGAAAAGGCTAAAAGCATTTTTTTTTTTTTTTTGATGTTTGAACTCACAATCTGCCTGAATTTATATTCTTGCCCCAACATTTCTTGCAATTTATTCTCCGATACTGATTCAGTTATCAGTGTACTGAGATATTTTGCGTTACATTTTGGTTTCATTCCACTGAGTGTGCTTCACTATTCTACAGTAAATGTTTTAAAGGACCAGCCACTGTGGGTGAAAGGGGGGTGCCCCTGGATTTACCACAGTTGGATCATGTGTCCTTTTGCTGTACATTAACTGCACTGGAAGCCTCCTGTCCACACAGGTCCAGGAGACGTGACAGCTCCAGACAGAGAAAAGCTCGGGTAAGAGTGTAAGACTCTCTGAGTGTGTGTGGCTGAAGGTCATCAACAGGAAGTGGACAGAACCACGTTGGGCAAGTCCATATCAGTGCTTCCTGTTGTGTCACCTGGAGCCGAGGGGGAGAGTGGACGGTGGTAATATTACTATATTATGTACAGAAATTGACATATTGATGACACAAGCATAGTGGTGTTGTGTGTTGTGTGTATTTCTCATATCTGTTCTGTCTGTGTTTTGCATCTCCATGGTCATCGAAGGTAAAACCCTTTCCCCATATCAAATGACATTAATCCACTCTGAAATGCTTTGCTGCTCACTGATATTGCTACTATTCATAATTTTGTTTGAGTTGGCCTAATGAATGTTAGGCCAAAAGAGGGAATTGTTAAAATAATTGATTATTTTCTATATTGGTAAATGGTTTTATGCTTTATTTCTGCTTCTGTGGTTTGTCTCTGTTCTCTGTGAGTGACGCAGGTCACTATCAAAGGTCAAACCTTGACTGTAATAAATATCTCTATGCATTTATATTAAGTCAGACAATATGATTTGATACATTGATTGTGTTTGTGTGTTAATATTGATGTAGAAAACTATGATTACTTTAATTACATATTTTCCATTTGCTTAAACTGATTAAGATTCTATAACTCACAAAGAATGACATCCAGATATATTGATGCATAGTTTTTGCTTTGTGTGTATGTGCATTTGTGAGTGTGTATGTGTGTATGTGTGTCTGGAGAGGGGAGACCACAGAAGGCCGAATGAAAATCCCGTGAGAGAATGTCTGTAAGTCATAACAAGGAAAAATGTTTGTGCTAACAAGTTTGTTAGTAGGCCAAGGCAAGGCCTGGTTTCGGCAGTAAGCAACCAGGTGGCATGACGTGCCGTTGTATTAATTAAAACTGGCGAATCAGCGATCAAGAGGGCGGGACTTCCTGGAGGAAATCGACCAGCATGTTTTGTAAACAAATGTTAGTATTTTAATGGGTTCCAGGGAGGGAGTCGTGGTTCAGACTTCACGAACTGAAACACGTCTGTTTGTATTCAGGGACATGAGTTAAGGTTGAACCCAGAGATCTCTGTAAAGTGCACATTTTTTGACGTATTGTAATAAAACTTTTGTTAAACTGAGAAACTTGGACGTTCTCCAGCTCTTCATTTCCCCATCAAAGAATGCACAGAAAAATGGTGAGGTTTTTTCTGTTGGTGACAGATTTTTTCTGTCGGTGACAGATTATCAATTTTCAAGGTTTCCTCATGCAATTTTTCTAACAATATTCGGGTAAGTAAAGACAAGTTCAGTTTAAAACGATAATGAGAAAAAAATGTAGAAAAACTAGGACATCACAGCCAAAAGAACATATAATAGAAATAGTTTGCTCTGATTGGATGCACAGCGTTTCATGGCTCAGCCAATAGGAGTCAGCGGGGGGCGGGGCATGTAGTCCCAGTGGAGACCAGGAGCAGGAGCAGAACAGAGCAGAATGAAGGAGGAGAAGCAGCACATGGAGGTCCCCAGTAGACCAGCAGGCTCCAGTCTTCATCTTGAAGTGAGTCCAACTGATTTAATACTTTTTATTTTCTTTCAGCTCCAAAGTAGCAGATTGCATTCAGAGGAGGTTTTTAAAAAGTCAAGCAGCTGTGTGTCTTTGTTCCAGAGTGGAGGGAGTCATGATCAGGTTTCTTTGACTGGTCCGGTTCAGTGGGAGTAGATTGGGGGGGAAGGGGGTCAGGTCAGGCTGAAAGAGGCTAAGGAGACCCCACACCTCCCCCACCAGCTTCTGCCTCCATCTCCCCCACACTTCCATCCTCTGTGAGATAAATTCCTTTTTCCCACATGTTGAATAGTGCTTGTTATAAAAGATTCTCCATTGTCACCCCTCCCCCCACTGACCCCTGCCTCTTTCACCCCCACACCTCCCCCACCAGTTGTCAAAGATACCACCATAAACAATGTGCCCCCCTCCCCACACCAGCCCAGAAAAGCAGCCAGCCCAGACAGAGCCAGTCCAGGAATGTGTGAGGCCTGTGCTGTCCAAATGCAGAATACTGAATTTAGCTACTGAATTTCTTCAGTATTTGTCTATGTATGTATAATAATATTGATAATAATAATAACAACTTTATTTAAACTGCATCTTTCAACGTAGGGTTTATAAAGAGCTCTGGCAGACAAAGCAAAGAAAGAGCAGAAGGCAAATAACAACAAAAGGCAAAACATAAGAACAAGAACCAGACAGCATCAGGATAAAATTAATGCAATTATTCAAAGACAGAAAATTATAAAAAAGAGTTGATTAAAAAAGAAAACAACATAACATAAAAGCATGTGTTTGAAACGTGATTTGATGGAGGAAAGAATACAGACCTTTCTTGGGGGGTTTGTTTTTCTTCATTAAGGCTCATTTTGAATTCTGCTGCTCTTTGTTGTTGTTTTGAACATTAATGATGGTAACTGGTAGTTTTAAGCATTGTTAGAATAATCTGTTATTCTGTCTCTTATTCTGTCACTGTTGTCTGTCTCTGTGTGACAAACGTCACTATCTATGCATGCATAATTCACTATGTGTGTGTGTGTGTGTGTGTGTGTGTGTGTGTGTCCTCTCTGTGCATGCAATATGCTTTGATACAAGGATCATGTGCTAATATTGTTTTTAAACTGTGATTAAACTAAATACATTTACTGCATCTGCTTAAACTTCCTCTGTCCTACTTAGAGTAAGATTCCATAATCACAAAAATATATGTTTTTTGTTTTATATTTTACATGGATATTGCAAATTCTGTGTCACCAATAATATCTCTGCAAGTCATATCTAGGCAGGAGGTTGTGTGAAAGTTTTATTAATAGGTCAGGTCACGGACATGATGTTCTGAAGCAGAAAGATAACTGTCTTCTCTGCTTGGTGACATGACGTGTCCACGTAAGCAATAAACTGACAAATCAGCGGATCGAGGAGGCGACTTCTGGAGAGTTCTACCTACATTTTTTAGGATATAAAAAAGGTTAAAGGGAAAGTAGCTTGGTCCAGACCTCACGAACTGACCAGCCTAATGTGATGTCAGGGACGTGTAGATTGAACCCAGAGACTCTGTAACTGCACATTTCTTGACGTATTGTAATAAAATGAAGTAAAACTGAGGACTCGGGTGTCTCCTGCTCATCCTTCCCCATCAAACGATCGGCGCAGAGAAATAGGTGAGGATTTCGTGTTGGAGTCAGATAATTGAATTTTAAAGGTTTCCTCAATGCATTTCTCAACAGCACAATTACCTCATCAAAAGTTGTGTTTCATCTCCACAAGTGAGAAAGCGAAAAAATGATGGCCAATACTTATGGGTTATGTTGTACAGACGTGCTCTAAGTATTATTTTTGGTTTTAGATCGCTTACTCCACCATGGCATCTCACCACCCTGTCTCTCTTTCTGTCTGTCTGTTGAAACAGGAAGAAACAGAGGAACTCAGACGTCGCCACTGTTTTCTCTGTGACAAAACCTACAAAAACGCTGCATATTTAAAGGTACATTTCCGCATCCATACTGGAGAGAGACCTTACAGCTGTGACCAATGTGGCAACACTTTCCGTCAAATAAAGAACCTGAGAATGCATCAACGCATCCATACTGGAGAGAAACCTTACAGCTGTGACCAATGTGGCAACACTTTCAGTCAAATACGGAGCCTGAGAATGCACCAACGCATCCATACTGGAGAGAAACCTTACAGCTGTGACCAATGCAACAAGTCCTTTGCTCAAAAGAGTGCCTGGAGGACCCACACAAATGGTCATACTGGAGAGAAACCATACAGCTGTGACAAATGTAACAAGTCCTTTGCTGCACAGAGTTCCTTGAGCGTCCACAAGCATGTTCATACTGGAGAGAAACCATACAGCTGTGACCAATGTAACAAGTCCTTTGCTCAACAGAGTAATCTTGAAGTCCACCGACGCATTCACACTGGAGAGAAGCCGTACCCCTGTGACCAATGTGGGAAAACCTTTACTCAGAGTTCTCACCTTAAAACTCACCAACGGGTTCACACTGGAGAGAAACCCTAGTGGTGTGACTAAGGCAGGGAAACTTTCTCTGTGTGCTAGTTTTTTTTTAGAAAAATAAAAAGTTGTTAGAGCATTATTAGTAGCCTTTTTCTTTTTAATATCCACATCATAAGATTGTTTTAAGCCTTCAATAAAAATAGATTGCTCATTGTGCTGTCTGATTAAAGTTCGCCGCCTCATCACTGCAGTTGAACATTTGACATACTTTCATCACAGCACAATAACAACATTCTGATGTTTAGCAGATATATGGATTACCATTTTACCATCTTACTTTAGCATGTTAATATGTGCTAATTAGGGTTAAACACAGAATACAGCTGTGAGGAAAAGGAAGGTGAAAAATATGTAAGTAGAGAGAATATTTTTTACGCAGTGTTACGTCCTTGGGGTACGTTGTGTGTGTTTTGCTCTGTTTGTGCCTCAGGACCGCAGCATACGTCAATGGCTCCGTCAGAGGGAATCCCCGGTGGGTAACGCCTCCGCCAAATGCCGGCAGCAGGTCGCAGTGTTCCCCTGGCTCCGCCCTCTTCCGCTCTATTGGTCTGGCGTCCAATCACCTGCCGCACCTGCCTCCAGCTCAGCCTTAAGAGCAGTTCGCGCGGCTGTGGACGCCCCTTCTTTGTCTTTGTATGGCCTTGTGTTAAGTGTCTCTCGTTGTAAAAGGCATTTGAGAGCCAGTGTGTGTATAGAAATCGAGGCACTCGAATTGTTACTGTTTATTGGGCAATAGGTTTAGTTTTTCTTTTCCACATTTCTTCGCACCACACTTAGATTATTCCATTTGTTAGGCTCACTAGTTTATGGGTGGTTGCACTTATGTACTTTTGTTCGTGTAGAAATCAGCGTAGATAGCCAGAGTTCTTTTGTTTATTGTGTTTTTGAATAGTTTGTTTGTTTTATGAGTTGGCGCCACCCACCGCCCTTTGTTCATTGCCTCACTTAGTATCACTTTATTAGCCTGAAGAAGGTTCTCCTTTTGTTACTTTTTGTTAATTTTGCTGTTAATCAATAAATATCTGTATTTGCCTGAGTACACCGGCGTCGTGTTACATTCTCTTTACCCTAGACTCATACTGGTGTAACACGCAGCAACACAAAATACTACATATGAATATTGAACACTACTGACATTGAAACAACTCTGGAGTATGTCATTACAGGTGACTCGATCAGAGTTGGAAGAAAATGACCACTAGGTGTCTTCACTGTCTCACATTTGAGGAGGACTCAGAATAAATCCACATGTGGATGTAAGAGCTCCGTGGGGCTAAAACATGCATTATGCATACTTTCTAAATTTCAGAATTCTTTTTTTTTTTTTTTTTTCTTCATTTTATGAAGCCTTCTCATTGCCCTGCTGAGCTGTGAACAATAGAATAATCAGTGTTGGGGAGCAGTCAACTGTAATCAAACTACTAGTTTTTTTGTTTTATTTTTAATATTTGGACATCCCATGATGTGGTGTTTTTCTGACATTTCTGTACAAACTACACTCTAATATGTATCAAAAGACTATCATAAAGTAATTTAAGCATTTCTAGGCATAGACATATCACTTTTTTATCCAATTTTTGGACATCCAACAAAATTGTGTTTTTTTTTGACAAATGACATGATATGATATGATATGATATTATAAGCATTTTTAGGCATTTTAAAATTTGACAATTTTTGACAAAAAATGACATGTATGACTTTTTTTTGGGTCCAATTTTTCGAGATCCCATAATATGGTGTTTTTCTGTAATTTTTGGACAAACTATGTTCTAATTTGTATCAACAGACTATAATAAAGTTATTTTAAGCATTTTTAGGCATTTAAAAAAAACACAATTTTTGACAAAAAACTACGTACTATTAAAATTATTTTTTTTGTTTTGTTGGACATACAAGAATTTTGTTTGTATTTTATATAATTTTGGACGTTAAGGCTCTTACTATGACCAACGAAGTATTGAGGTGTGTCAGCTCAGTGTGATAGCAGACTGACTAGAAGACAGAAGGTTGTTGGTTCAAACCTCATGACAGAAAGTTAGTTTTTAAAGTCTAACACTACAATGAAGAAGTCAAATAGGACCAAAAGCAGCAGCTGGGTGTCAGAGGAGATCACTCAGGGAGACAGAAGGTTGTAGGTTTGATCCTTATGAGCTGCAGTGAGTTTTGAGGCTGAACATGGACAGTAAGAAGTCAAACAGCCCCACTGGTTGGTTCTGACAGATCAATGCAGGAGCTTATAGATCTGAATTTTTCCATGTGGATGAATGAAGTATCAATCAATCAATCAATCCAAAAGTATGTAAAATTACTTTTTAATGAGACAGTATACTATGAATTTTACAAGACTCAAAATTCATAAGATTCAAACCTCACTGAGCTATAACTGTCCTATTTTACAGTAGTTTTGGACGTATTATACATTTAGTACGACCAACAAGCTATTTTAAATCTCTTTTATGCATTTTTTGGAAAAACAACAGAATGACCACATTTTTTACTTTTTCAACTTATGATAAATGATTATTTTTGTTTTTCTGTTAATCTGGAAAACCAACCCACTGCATGTACCAACAGACTATAATAAGACCATTTTTGAGAGTATCAGGACATTTAAAATTTGTATGAATTTTCACAAAAAAATGAGACATGCTATAGTATGACTTTTTTTGTAAAATTTTGTAGATCCCAAAATATGGTGGGTTTTTTTTTGTGATTTATGAAAAAGCCACCCTGTTACATGTATCAACAGACTATAACACAGTCATTTTAAGCATTTTTCGTCATTATGAAATATGACCATTTTTGACAAAAAACAACATGCGATAGTAAAGCCCCCCCCACCCCCCACCCCCCATTTTTTTCAACATTCCATGAAATGTGTTTTTCTGTCATTTCTGGCGCTATTTTGCTCTAATATGTATCAACAGACAATAATTGGGCAATTTAAAGCATTTTAAAATTGTACAATTTTTGACAAAAGTAGTATTTTTATTCATTTTGAACATCCCATAAATTGTGTTTTTCTGTCACTTCTGGCCATATTATGCTCTAATACATACATTTTGCCATTTTTGACAAAAATCGACATGCTAAAATGTAGTGGATTATAAGTATAAAGTGACATATAAAGAACAAAGTAAGTAAAACTCATATTGTAAAGAAGTACAGACTCCATGCTTCAGTAAACTACCTCTATGTATCAACAAGGATTCTTCACTGAGTCGTGGAGTATAAATCTTTCACTCTGTCTTATGATCGTGATGATGCAGAACAGACACATGGAGATATTCTTACTGTCAGAAGTGAATCACTCCAGCATGAAATGATCCTCTGATAACTTCTTCCTCAGTGTTTTATTGTTTTAAGGATTCTGAACTTGGACCAGAGGACGTGCAAACTTCAACACAAGGCAATGTAAGAATATATTTTCTTTTTTAATTATATGAATCCTACTGTAAAGATTTAGTATGTGGTGATATTTAACAGATAATAATGTGTTTTATTCTGTCAGTAAAGAGACATTTCAACACTTGAATCAATCTGACAGCTTTTCTTTATGTTTTAACAACAACATGAGGAAGTTTTTGATGCTCATGTTCTGTTGCATGGAGCCTGTTATCATGGAGCCACAATGTGTTTTTAAAGGAACTCAGAGTGATATTTATTATATTCATGTTAGTGGTGGAAGAAGTAATCAGATTACTTTACTGCAGTAAATATGCAGAAAGATTGTTTTATATATTCCAAATATTGTTGTTTTATTATTATTACTGGTGTATTTATGGAAGAAGAATGTTTGTGTTGTCCAGGTATTTTTATTTTTATTTTTATATATTAATATCCAGTTAATGTGGTTAAATGTATATAAAAATGAAAAATGACTTTATATTGATCATGTTTTTCATGTTGAATTTTGACCTCAAAGTAACTAAAGCTGTCAGCTAAATGTAGTGGAGTAAAAGTGTAAAGTTACATGAAATGGTTCATAGTGTGACAGCAGCCTGCAGGTTCCTCAGGGTTCCTCCTGCTGAAACATGTTTCCTGACACCACACTTTGCTTTCACTAGACGGCTCCAGAGGTTAAACTCCACATGATAAACTGGAGCCATCACTCCTGAGACACCAAACACACCAAGTCAGGGAACAGATCCTCCTCCAACAGGAAGTGGAGCACAACCAGAGAGTGGAGGAAGGATGCTCCTCTACTGTGGACTGGGACTGACAGCAGCAGCTCTGTTCACTCTTTGTTAAAGTTACTTTCTGCGTAAAAAACAAGCTTTCTGCTTCAGAGGTGGATTTGATAAAAGTTACAGTCCACCAGGTGAAGTAGAGGAAACATTTTAATCAACAACTTGAACAAATTAAATGTTCTACCACGGACAGAATAGTTGTCTGGCAGGTCATCAAACTGTAAGTCAGAACACATCAGCAGATATCAATAACAACAACTTTGATGCTTCCAGACCAGACGAGAGAAATCATGACAAAATCGCCAAAAATCCGTAATTTATCATAGAAAGAAATTGTACATTATTGTTGAAGTTTTACCTTTCGGTAGAAAAACATACCAAAACAAAGCTTAAACACGGTGATATTTCCTCAAAATCACTTTATTCTAGATTCAGAATCAGTTTTCAAATACAAAAAAAAAAAAAAAAAAACAATAAGTTAGAGCTGATCAATAGAGATATTGTCATTGTAAAGGAGGAGGAGATTCCTCGCAATGTGTGGAAACTTGGACAAGTACTAAATGTTTGTGAAGATGAAGATGGACTAGTGAGAAAGGTGACTTTACAGACAGGAAATCGAAGGCTCAATAAGGATGGTCAACGAGTTAATGCCACATCCATTCTTGAACGTCCTATTCATAAAGTAGTTGTACTTGTAGAGAACAAGTAAAATGAGTTCAGTGGAAATAACACCTACCTGATCAGAGAGTTCAAAGTATCAGATTTAATCTGAGAGTTACAGATACCCACTAATTGGTTCTGGAAATTACTAGATTTATATTTATATATATTTATATGTGCTTGTTTTTGTTTTATACATATTCATGGTCATTCAGGTTCCTAAGGTTATTAAAAGGTGATTAAAATACAATAAATGAGATGGTTTATTAATATGTCTTATAAAATGTTTGGTTAAATGTATTTCCTTTTGAGGGACTTTTATTGTGAAATATAAGGGTCTGATTTGTTGGCATTGTGGGAAATGTGAGGTGGAAATGTGAGGCCGGGTCAGTTTTGTTATGGTTCAGTTGCATTATGGGTCAGAGCAGTAGAGCAACAATTCTACATG
Organism: Centropristis striata; assembly: GCF_030273125.1. Classification (NCBI taxonomy): domain Eukaryota; kingdom Metazoa; phylum Chordata; class Actinopteri; order Perciformes; family Serranidae; genus Centropristis; species Centropristis striata. The sequence goes on along the minus strand of NC_081533.1, from coordinate 3,926,453 downwards.
TGGTCCAAGTGGCGCACACTGTAACTTTCTGTTTATATGTTTACAATGATAATTAACAGTGAGGGGGAGTTGCATGTGTTTTCAAACTTGTATGTCTTTATTTATTGTAGTTTTCACGGTGTCTGCTGAAGATACACCAGATGAAAATAAAGCTTTGAGACATCTGTGTGAGTCATGGCCATTCATTTCGTTGGACCGGTGTAGTTACAGGGTTGTTTGCCAACGCATCCTGTGTGGTTAAGGTTTGCTGCAGACTAACTGCCTAAACCTTGAAAAGGCTGGCAGGCTGCCGGTAGCAGTCAGTGGCTGGCTGCTGAGCTGCGAGCAGAGCAAACACATTCTAACAGTGAAAAGTGAATCACATCAGCATCAAATGTTCCTCTCATAACTTCTTCCTCCTTGTTTTACTGTTGTTATGGGGGACCTGACAACTAAACTGTGCACCATCATTTTCCACACTGCCAATACTTGAATGTCAAGCTGCAGAAAGTTAACCTGTGCCTTATACCTGCACAACAGGCCACTCTGTTGCACATTTTGACTGAACGTGACTGGGATTTCACCTGGCAGTCGGGCTCAGACTTGTTTTCCTGGCTGATGAGCAGAGTAAATACTGTGAGAAGTGAATTACATCAGCGTTTTAGATGTCTGGTTGTTTTGTGTTTTCTTGCAGCCTCTGTTCCAGCTGCTGACATGTTTAGAGACTCTCTGCTTCCTCAACTGGTGAATTGATGTTTATGTGTTTCTATAAAATGATAAATAAAAACTTTTAGTGTCAAATCCAAAGTTGCTGGAAAATTTGTATTTTTTTAAACAAACTCAAATAATTAAAAATTTTTCTTTTCAATTCTGCATCATTTTTGAGCTGCTGAAGGATTTTATTAAATTAATTTGCTGCACTAACTGACTGTTGAACTGAATGATTTGTTTATTTCTTCCTACAAGAAAAGAGGCTTTAAACTGATGTCGACAACAAAGCTTTCAGATCAAACCCTGGAGGAGGTTTAAATTAAGATATCTCATTAATAAAAAAGAAACAGTCTGAGTGTATTTAGTAAGCAGAGAATGAGTTCAAGTGTTGGTCAATGAGCTAAAAGTTCAACAGCTGATGTTGACAGAAATACAAGACAAACTGAGAATCACACTCAATGTTTGTTACTGTTTTATCTCCCTGAATTATTAAAGCTCAGACCACATGAGGCTTCGTCCTTGTAAGCCGGCGGTCCGGGATCGGATCCGGCTCCGAGTCCTTTCCTGCATGTCTCCCTTCAGCTCCGGATCTCTCTCTGTCACAGAGAAATAACCTTCCCATCATGCACTGCTCTGAAAACTGCAGCTGTCTCTAGTTTATGATGTTTAATGTCGCTGCAGAAAGATTTGATGACTTTAAGTTGAACTGGGAACCAAAACTGACGAGGAAGTTCACTTCATAACCAGAGAGGAAACTGAGAGAGCAGAGCTGCTGCAGCCTGAGAGAGAGGGGGGCTGATGCCAATATCTTTTTTTAGACCGAGTATATGTTTAACAGGCTGCTCTGTCATGTAGAATAACAAACACAGATCATGGAGAATGGATACAAGCTGAGTCTAGATTTGTCTCATATTTTATACAACATTTATATTAAAGATATGATCTAATGGGAAGTAACACAAGGTAGAAGAATTGAGATCTGCCTCTAAACCGTCTGTAGAAAGTGAGTTCATGTTGAAGAAGTCAGTCCGTTTATAGTCTGCAGCTTTGAGTCACCGTCCTCCAGCTTCATATTTCCTCTTTCTCAGTTGGAAACTGGCGCCATCTAGTGTCAGAAACACACTGCTGTATCTTTGCTCATTGTAATAAGTATGTGTCATGTTTCCTCTGTCTCAGCTGTGCACTGCAAAAAAGGTGTTTGGTCTAAAAACCAGATAAAAACAGTAAGTCTGAGGGAAATGATCTTGCTGCATGGACAGATAATTTACCTTCACAAGATTTCTTAAATTAAGATGACTAGATCTAGAAATAAGCATGTTGAACACTTAAAATAAGAAATTAACTCTTAAAACAAGATAAATTAAAGCTGCAACCAGCAATGAACTGGCCCGAGCAGAGTGACCTGATGATTATTTGGTTCTTTAGAAGTGTTAGATAATCTATCTTGTTTTAAGAGTCAATTTCTTACTTTAAGCGTTCAACATGCTTATTTCTAGATTTAATAATCTTAATGTAATAAATCTTGTGAAGTGAAATTTTCTCTCCATGCAGCAAGATCATTTCCCCCAGATTTAGTGCTCTCTCTCCCTCTCTCTCTCCCTCTCTCTCTCTCTCTCTCTCTCTCTCTCTCTCTCTCTCTCTCTGAGTGCGTGCTGAGAGTGGCTGGGTGAGTGTGTCGGAGAGCGATTGTAGCGTGTGTAAGTTTTTCAAACTCTTTTTGCTTGTTTTTCCTCCACTGGGAGTTTCTTGATGTATTTGTGCATCACTTCTCTTTCATTGAATCTGTTGCTGTGGTGTTTTTGAGCCGTTGTTTGGTTGTTTGTTTGTTTGTTTGTGTGGCGGCTGCCGCCGCAGCCATGCCCGGCATGACTGTGCGTGGAGTCTCCGGTTTGGAGAAGTTGACTCGCCGACACGCAGTCAAGCTTTCTCCGGCTGCTGGTGTTTCAGTGGAGGAGTGTAGTTTGGCTGTGGGAGCTGTTGTTGGCTGTGAAAGTATTAAATCTGCTTCACGGATAAATAGTGCTGTCGTCATCTTTCTGGACAGCACGGAGAAAGTGAATCAGCTGATTGAAGAGGGAGTAGTGATTCGCGGATCACTGACGCCGGTTCTGTCTCTCGTCAGTCCCGCAAAAAAAGTAATTATTTCAAATGTACCCCCCTTCCTAAAAAATGAGCTGTTGACCAAAGAGCTGGCCCGACACGGTCAGTTAGTGTCCCCCATTAAAATGATCCCCCTCGGTTGTAAATCTCCTCATCTGAAGCACGTCGTGTCTTTCAGACGGCAAGTGTTTATGGTCATGAAGAACAATGAGGATCTGAATTTAGTTTTCAGTTTCCGGCTCGATGATTTTTCGTACACTATCCATGTGACAACAGACACACTTAAATGTTTTGGATGTGGGGCAGAGGGACACCTGGTCCGCTCATGTCCGCAGAGAGAGGGAGACCATCAGGCTGCTCCGCCTGCAGCAGAGACTCCCGTCAGAGCTGACGGTCAGCCTGCAGCACAGACACACACACACACAGACACACACACTGACACACCAAACACACACACAGACACACACACTGACACACCACACACACACACAGACACACACACAGACATACAGACAGACATGGAGGCGGGTGGAAGCAGGGCGGACAGTGAACATGATGATTTAAATGTGCAGACTGAAGCTGCAGGAATCCTTCTGACTCAGCAGGAGGTCAGTGGGGAGGCTGAGCTGAAGGAGAAGGTCGGCCAGACTGCAACCAGAGTGGCTGAGTCTGTGTTGGACTTTGAGGAAAATGTGTTGGATGAAGATGTGTTAAAGTTGTCTGTGAAAAGGAAAAGTACAGATACAAAAGTTAATGATAATGATGAAAATAATAAGAAAATGTCAAAGAAAGAGCAGAAGGTGCTTTCCCAGTCCAGTTACACTCAGAGTGACAGCCAGCAGACACAGGAGAGTGACGGTGAGGAAAATGACATGCAGGTTGAGATGCAGAGTGGGTACTCAGTCCAGAGGGTCCGAACCTTCCTCAAACAAACAAAGGGGATGAGGGCAGTAAAGATCGAGGAGTATTTCCCTGACTTACAGCTTTTTCATGACTCTGTCAGATATCTCATGAAAAATTCAGCTGACATAGAGCCGGCTCCTTTCACTGATCCAGAGATATTCAGACTGAAGAAAATGTTACTGAAGGTTAGAGCACAATTAGCCAACGATGTATAAATGTCTTTTTTTCCTTTTTTTCTTTCTTTTGTCTTTATTAAGATGCAGCTTTACTTTCAAAATGGGTGACATAAAGCTGGGATCTTTAAATATTAATGGTGCTCGTGAGGAGGCCAAGAGAGCTTCTCTGTTTACTCTCATAAAAAATAAAAAGTTGAATGTGATGTTTCTGCAGGAAACCCACAGTACTCCTGACAATGAGTGTGATTGGAAGAAGGAATGGAGTGGGGAGGCTTTCCTCAGTCACAAGAGCAGTAACAGTGGGGGGGTGGCTATTCTCTTCTCCAGAGACCTCTTACCTTTCTCCTGTACTGTGGAAGAAATAGTACCAGGTCGCTTGTTAAAATTAAATACTGTGTTTGAAAAAATTAAAATGGTGTTCATAAATGTATATGCTCCAACTGTGGGATTGGAAAGGATCGTTTTCTTGGACGTCCTCATAAATGTCCTGAGTAAATGTGAAAGTGATGAGTTTTTGTTTCTTGGAGGTGATTTCAATTGTACGGAGCAGCCTTTGTTAGACAGGAACCATCAGGAGCCACACGCTGCCTCGACCTCCTGCCTCCTGAAACTTATTGAACAGTTTGAACTGTGTGATGTCTGGAGACACTTTCATAAAGAGCAGCGGCAGTTTACCTGGGTCCACACCAAGGATAACCTGTTGTCTTTGGCCAGGTTAGATAGAGTGTACTGCTTCAAGCATCATTTGAGTGTGGTTAAAAGTTGTGTAATTTGTCCTGTAGGTTTTTCTGACCATTCTATTGTACAGTGTTCTGTATTTATTAAAGATGTCAGGTGTAAGAGTGCATACTGGCATTTTAACATCACTCTTTTATCTGATCATGGTTTTAAAAATGCTTTTATTTTTTTCTGGAGACAGTACAGAAGGACAAAGTCTGAATACAGCTCTGTGCAGCAGTGGTGGGATGTAGGCAAGGTAAAAATTAAACAGCTTTGTCTACAATACACTCTCAGTGTCACTAAGGACATGGCCCGGTCTATGAGAGCTCTGGAGAGAGAAGTGGTGGAGCTGCAGGAACTAGCAGACTCCACAGGAGAACGAGAACATATTCAGGTTCTCAAAAGTAAAAGATCAGCTCTGTCTGACCTGCTGGGTTTCTCTGCTCAGGGTGCTCTGGTCCGCTCTCGTTTCCAGAGCATAGCTCAAATGGATGCTCCCTCTCACTTTTTCTTCAGCCTGGAGCAGAAGAACGGTCAGAGGAGGCTGAGGCACTCTCTGCGCTCTGACACCGGTCAGCTGCTGCAGGACTCTGCAGAGATCCGGCAGAGTGCTTCTGCATTTTATCAGGAACTGTACAGGACTGTTTTCCAGGAGGAGCCAGAGGTGGCGCTGTCCTTCTATGAGGGTCTTCCTCAGGTCTCAGAGGAGGACAATTTGAAGTTGGAGGCTGAGCTCTCTGCTGAGGAGCTGCAGGCGGCCCTGCAGAGCCTGCAGAGCGGCAAGGCTCCAGGGATCGATGGTCTCCCTGCTGACTTCTATAAGACTTTCTGGCCTGTGATAGGTGAAGACTTGCTGTGTGTCCTCAGGGACAGTCTGAAGACGGGGGCGGCTGCCCCTAAGCTGCAGGAGGGCTGTCCTCACCCTGCTGCCTAAGAAGGGGGACCTTCAAAACATTAAAAACTGGCGTCCTGTATCTTTGCTCTGTACTGATTATAAACTGTTTTCTAAAGTGTTGGCTACCAGGCTGAGGAAAGTGATGGAGCATGTAATTCATGTCGACCAGAGCTACTGTGTACCCAGCAGGTTGATATCTGACAACATTATTCTGATTCGGGACATTTTGGACCTCTCTGGTTCATTGGGTTGTGAGCTTGGTCTGATTTCTCTAGATCAAGAAAAGGCTTTTGACCGGGTTGAACACAAATACTTGTGGCAGACGCTACAAGCTTTTGGGTTCAGCCCTGGTCTCATAGCCCAGATCCAGGTCTTGTACTGTGACATTGAGAGTGTACTAAAGATTAACGGTGGTTTGAGTGCTCCGTTCAGCGTCCAGAGGGGCGTCAGACAGGGCTGCTCCCTGTCTGGCATGCTGTATTCTTTAGCCCTAGAGCCTCTTCTGCACAAGCTCAGAAAATCCTTATCTGGTGTCTCTTTTCCGGGTTTTAAAAAATGTTTTAAACTTTCTGCTTATGCAGATGATGTCATTGTCTTTGTTAAAAAACAAGACGATATAAATGTGTTAAATGAAGCTGTTGTGAGCTTTGGTAAGTTATCCTCTGCTAAGGTCAACTGGGGTAAGAGTGAGGCTTTAGCAGTTGGTGTTGGGCTGAGCAGGAAGCTGGTTTTACCAGGAGGGTTGGTGTGGAGAAGGGGTGGTTTTAAATATCTTGGGGTCCACCTTGGTGAAGAAGCCAATAAGAACTGGGACAATCTGGTAGAAAGGGTTGAAGGTAGGCTTAAGAAGTGGAGATGGGTTCTGCCGAAAATGTCTTTTAAAGGTCGGATCCTGGTCATCAACAACCTGGTGTCCTCCATGCTGTGGCACCGGCTGGCGTGCCTGGACCCTCCATCCAACCTGCTGTCCCGGGTGCAGTCTGTTCTGGTGGATTTCTTCTGGGATCGTCTGCACTGGGTCCCTCAGAGCGTCCTGTTCCTGCCCAAGGAGGAAGGGGGACTAGGACTCGTCCACTTGGCGAGCAGGGGAGCTGCTTTCAGGCTCCAGTTCATCAGAAGACTCCTGACTGGACCTGCTGATCTGGTCTGGAGACCTGTGGCTCGAGCCATTCTGGAGCGGAGTGGTGCGCTGGGTCTTGCCGAACCTCTTTTCTTAATGGATTTAAATGGATGTAAACTGAACAATTTCCCAGGATTTTACAAAGGGCTTTTTAAAGTGTGGGGACTGTTCCACAAAGAAAGAACAAAAAACTGTGACTCACTGTTCTGGCTCCTCAAAGAGCCTGTGGTCCATGGGACTCGTCTCAGGAGCGAAGCAGGGCCGTCCCTGCTCCAGAAACTGTGTGAGGCTAACTGTGTCACACTGGGCCGGCTGGTGGAGGTTTGTGGTCCTGGTTTGGATGAAGCTGCAGGTCTGGCCTCACATATGGGGACCAGGTCTGTCAGGGTGGTGAGTGGCCTGCTGCGAGGCTGGAAGCAGCAGCTAACTGACTCTGAACTGCTTCTTATCACTGCATACAGCCAGGGGCAGGTCCAAGCCCAGGACAGGGATCCTTTCCCTGATGTCAGACTTGTTCCTGTGTTCACATGTAATGTTGGTTTTTTGTTGAAAATGAATCATGCCAGTAACAATGCACTGAGCACAATGACGGGTAAGGAAATGTACTATTTATCTGTAAAAGTTCTGAATCAGAAGAAGTTGAGTGTTGGGGCTGACACCCCGTGGAGGGCTCACTTCTCTCTGACGGAGGCTCGGAGGCCTGAGTGGAGAGCTCTGTACAAGCCTCCACTCACCAAAAGAACTGGAGATCTGCAGTGGAGGGTTCTTCATGGGATCGTGGCTGTCAATTCTTTTGTTTCTGTGTTGAACCCAACAGTCCCGGACACGTGTCCTTTCTGCCCACACAGAGAAACAGTGTTTCACTGTTTTCTGGAGTGTGCGCGACTGTTTTCTTTGTTTCAAATGTTGACTTGGCTGTTCCTCTCTTTCCGTGAAACTTTCTCACATGAAACATTCATTCTTGGCTTCAGGTATTCCAAAAGAAGGAAAATGAAGTGCCAGCTACTCAACTTCATCTTAGGTCAGGCAAAGCTGGCCATTTACCTGAGCAGGAAAAACAAAATGAATGACTTGATGGATTGTGATGTGAGTGTGATTTTTCTTCGCATGTTGAAGGCAAGACTGAAAACTGATTTCAGTTTTTACAGTTTGTCCAAGAATGTGGGTGAGTTTAAGAATGTTTGGTGCCTTGAACACGTGTTGTGTTCTGTAGAGAACGATGAGCTGCTGTTTGGAACTATTTTCAACTGAATCTAACTTAATTTATTTTGTTTTTTATTTTTTATTTTTTTATTTTACTTTATTTTTATTTACCTGTTTTGTCTGTTTTGATTTAGTTATTCTGTGACAAGCAAATAAAGGTGGTTTGAAAAATCAAAAATCTCTCTCTCTCTCTCTCTCTCTCTCTCTCTCTCCCTCTCTCTCTCTCTCTCTCTCTCTCCCTCTCTCTCCCTCTCTCTCTCTCTCTCTCTCCGCCACAGTCACTGTCTTTGTTTGGTTTAGTTGCTTTTGTTTCTTAGTTACTTTCATCTTATTCACCTGCATTTCATCACATTACCTGCATGCACACATCTCACAACTGATCTATTATTCTAATTTAACAGATAAATATGTGTCACATGACACCTGTAATGTGTGAACTTTGAGCTCATGTGTGTGTGACTCTTCACCTCTGTCTCCTCTCACAGGGAGAAGATTATCTGCAGCATCCTGCTGCTCCTCAGCCTGACCTCCTGTGTCTCTGGTTAGTTGACTCCTTCACTTTATTATCCACAAAGAAGAAGAAAGTCTGTCTGCTCCTCACTTTCCCTCTCTGTCTCCTCAGCAGGAACATTTGTAGTGAATGTGACTCAGAGCTCCTATCAGGCAGAGGAGAACCAGAACATCACACTGGAGTGGACCTTCACCACCAAACCTGAAGCTTCAACCAAACGCCTTTTTATCTTCTGCCAGCTGTTAGCTGAACTCAGACCTTTAGTCCTGTTTCATCTACATGAAGGTGTTGAGGTCTCAGAGTCTCAGGATCAACAGTTTGCAGGACGAGTCCAGTTTGACAAAGACGTCCTCAGAGAAGGACGACTCAGACTTCATGTGTCCAGACTCAGGATCAATGACTCTGGACTTTATGTGTGTGAAGACCTCAATGGGAGAACAAATTTCGAATGGCATCCCAACGTCACTGGTAAGTTGATTCAGTAAAAGTATTTGATAAATGAAAGTTGCAGATGTTTGATTCTTTTACTCAGTAAAAACACTGCAGCACTATGAGGCTGGATTAGATGAGACAGACTGGCTTTCAATCACTGACTTAGAATACGAATATATTTATTCTTTTCAATTAAAAAAAGGTTTCCTCTCCTCCAACCCGCTGAGTTTATTTTCTGTCCTTTCCAGCAGCTGCTGATGAGCCCAAACCTCAGAGAGCGACAGTGAGACCACAACCAGAGGCTCGGGGAGATTATTTTCTCTTCAGTGGACTGACAGTGTTACTAGCAGCAGTTCTACTGGTTCTCTGTGGTGGAGTGGGAGGTTTCAGAGCTGGTGTAATGATTTTATATGTTGCAGCGTACTTATATGGTTTTATTACTGCCAGGTAATAAAGTCATAACCAAAGAAACAACGAGAGACAACCTCTAGGGTTTTCTTAAAGTTTTAGAAAATTAAATGTATATATGCACTATTTATTATTATATCTGTTCTAATGTGACATCAAGATAGTTTAGCAATCATTCGTTGAGATCCAATTATATTTTAGATGTATAAAATCTGGAGGACTAAACACTACAACACTTTATTTTGTTATTGCTGTTATTTATTTATGAAATTGTTTCTAAAACTAAACAGAAGTTTTTCTTCTTGTACAATTTTGACACAGACTTTTCGCATCTCTCTAACTTTGTTCAACACATAAATGATGCGACTGCTGTTTTCTATTTTCATTCATTCATTTTCCTTAACTCAGGTAGCAGGGGGCTCCGATCCCACCTGACATTGGGTAAAAGAAAGGACAAGTCTCCAGATTATGACAGGGCAGACAACCAATCACCCTGCCATTCACTTCTACGAGCAATTTAGTCACCAATTAAACCTAAACTGCATGTTTTTAGACAGTGAATTACTTACGTAAAAAGTTGTTTACTTTTGTTTTCAAACGGGACACAAACCCCGTTCTCCTGGTGAAAGTGTGACATCTGCCATTTAAACTCTGCATCAACGTCAATCACTACTACGTCAGCAAGATTGGCGGTGGAGGACAGTCTAAAATGTATATATGTATCTATAATGCAGTATAGCTAATGAAAATGTGTTACACTTTACTTAACGCCAACAATGAAACATCATGATAAGCAATACTGCATTATAGATGCGTCTATATGAACCTCACTTTACTTAAAGCATACATTGATCATTTATTTATACTTATGGCGTCCTATGAGTCCTTATAACAATTGATTGTTGAGGTGTTTGTATAGACGGGTATGAGTAGTTGTAATGTATTATAAGCCTCATCAGTCAGCCTGTAGTTTATAACCAGTCAAGAGCACTCATAAGACACTTGGATTTATAAGTCATTATAAGCTATATATTTATATATTTATAACTGTTGATATAGTGCATCATGAAGCTTTATATGTGTTTATGAATGCAGTCATAATGCATTATGATTGATTATAATGAGCATTATAATTCACTATGAATGCGCTCATAATGCACTATAGATGTAGTCTTCATAGAAAGTGTTACCGAAACCTATTCTCACGTCCCTCATGTCTCAAACACAATTCTCTGAATCCATGTTGCTTCGGTCAGTATGCATATACTTTCATTTCTCTTAAAAAGAGATGCCTCAGGTTTTTTCTTTTCCTATGGCTCAGTTAAAGCTTCCTCATGTGCTGGTTATTCTGAGAAGGGTTATTAGTCTGAATTGTGAAGTGAACTGGAGATTTCTCCCATATGCTTCCTGTTTTGTTTTATTTTCGTACTAAACAAATTGCTGTGTACTCAAAGTGTTCTACCAGATTCTCACATTGTAAAAGAGGAACAAAATGTTTCTGCGAAAGCTGATTTCCATCAAAGCATTTTACAGCAATTGTGTTCCCATTTCTCAGCAACAACTAATGGGATGGGTCAATAAACAAATGATTTTCTGTGTTCTCATTGAAAATCAGTGATTCCTCAAGATATAAGCAAAGGATAAATGAAACAAAGCACACTGTAAAAAAAAAGAAAAGTTGGGTGAACTCAAAATTTCAAGGCAACGAACTTCAATAACATTTTAAGTTGGATAATTAAACTAAATATTTTAAGTTTTGTTTTTGAGTTTGCGCAACTCTGAATTCAGGTTTTTGTCAACTCAACTGTAAGTTGAACTAACTTATAATTTAACATTGTAATAACTTTTAATCCTTACTTCTGCTAACTTCTGCAATGTGCTGAATTGGCACGATTGTAACGCCGCTATGAAATGTCAGCTAATGTTGCGACCACAATTTTGAGTTAGCATTGATACGCTAATGGCTACTCTTGTAGCTGTAACAAGCAGCGCAGCTAGCATCAGTTAGCCGCTAGCTTTCACTAATGACCGAAAACCTGTTTGTGTTTAAATGTTGAAAATGTGTAGGTTTCTCCAACAAACGACGTACGACACTGCACAACACAACTCAGAATAAAATTCCCGCATCATTTTAATTAATTTAATTAAGGGTTGACTACCTGTGTGGACTCCAGCTCAGGCAGCACAGCACAGCCACAACTCGGAAAGTTGGCTTTCCCGCATTTCACAACAAAGAAATAGAGTTAGCAGAACTATTGTCCCTTGTTTTGAACCCCACCTTAAAGATATAAGTACCAACAACTCACCAAGTTGTTTTTGAGCAGACAACTGGCTTCCTTTGTTGTGCTAACTTACATTAATACCCTAAATGTCAATAATTTATATTTCCAAGTTTAACCAACTTAAATCACTGTTTTAGGCCAAAAAAATACAAGTCGGCTTTTTTACAGTGGGGAACCAAGGAAGACATTGGGGGGCCTGTCTGTGCAAGTAGGCACTTATGGCGTCATATTTGAGTCAAAAGTCGCGTGAGCGATAACACATCTGCACGTGCATTTATTTCGTGTCACGCGTGCAGATTTCAACCGCCCCCAATGTGTCAAAAGTCCTCGCTCCGCACGAGCAGAGCTCCACCGCGAGCGAGCACGGAGGAGAATCTGCTTCGCTCTGTTGCTGAATATGTGCGCAAAGATCCAAAAAGTGCACGCGGCAGTTGAAATCTGCACGCGTGACACGAAATAAATGCGCGTGCAGATGTGTTATCACTCGCGCGACTTTTGACTCAAATATGACGCCATAGGCGCTGAGCTGTTGGTCCTGCAGTCGCAGACAATTTGGATCTGTGAGGTTCTCCGTCTCCCGCTGGAGGTCTGACTCCCAGACGAAGACGGCAGTAAAGCCAGATCCACGTGTGAACTGGATGCTGCTGAAGGCTCCATTGGAGTGGAAACTGGCTTCATACCTGATGGCACTGACAAGCATTTAGAAAAATTATATTCTTGCTGATTGTCGTTGCACATCTGCATTGCATTTTGATAGTTTTGTAAAAACTTTTTGTAGTAACTTTAACATACTTAACATAGCTACATTGCAAGTTGTGTCAAATCCGTATTTATTTTAACATTTAAGATAAAGTGGGGTAAGATTTGTTCTAATTGGGCTTCAAAACTCACCTTCTAAAAACTGATTATGCTGTTTTATGTTATGTCCATCACTACCATGCCATTTTGCCATTATTTTAAAAGTTTTGTTCTTTCTCATTTTATTTGAATTTGTGTGGATTTTTTGTTTTCTATTCAACAGGCCTTTAAGTATCTTAATTAGAGGCTGCAATCTATGTAAGAAGGTGAAGCTTGATGCTGCTGAGCTCTGAGAAAAGACATTACTGATGATAAGAGCACGCCCACTTCCATGTACTGCATTGATAAAAGTTAGACTCCCTCCTCAGACTCAGTGAATATCTGAAGAAGACGGCCTTGTTTCCACTGCTGTTTGAACCGATCTAGCTGATATTCAGGAAATCAAGGGGTGGTAAGCTAAAATTTCTTTCCCTCCTGTTTATGCTACATTTTATTCTTCTTCGTGTTTTTTTTTAATTATAGTGAATACAAATATGCAGAAATACAAAACAGCACATTTTGCACGTCTGTGTTTACATTTATAACAACCTTTTACAAGCATGTTGCCTGCTATGTTGTTTACTACATCTTTAAGCTCTATTGATAAGCATATTTGTTCACCGTTGGACTTTTCTGCTGTTTTTCTTCTTTGGGAGTCTGCAGCAGACTCAATGTTAAGGCTAGAGGAAGTAAGATATTGATATGAAACTTAGAAATAAAGTTAGGCTTTTTGTAGGAAGATAAAAGTGACCCAATTTTTACAGTGCAGTTAAAAGATGTGTATTGTAAATCTTTCTATATTTTGTATTGTGGAAGATACTACAGGTAAATCGTGTGAAAAAAAAAAATAGATATCAGCATAAGACTTCCCCAGTCGATGACTTACTTAAAGATAATTATTAAAGTAAGTAAGGAGGTTGGCATCAGCAGACCTGAGAGTCCAGTGGAGGAGCTCAGACAGGGCGTAGGGAGCCTGGTTATGGAGGGCTTTGTAGGTAATGGTGAGGACTTTGAAGTGGATTTGCTGGGGGATGGGAGCCAGTGGAGGTTATGGAGGACAGGAGTGATGTGGTCATGGGAGTTTTGGATATACTGTAGTTTCTTGAGAGTTTTGGATGGATTCAATGAAAATGAAGTCCACTGTGGCGGATGATATGACCCAGGGGCGAGTCTAGGGTCAGAGCTTTAGGGGTGCTGAGCACCCACTGAGCCCCGCTGCCACAACCCACCCTCAATCAACAGTCATTAGAATTGATTAGATTGAACTTTATTGTCACTGAACAAAGCAACAGCTACTTGGACATCAAAATGCAAAATATTGGCCATCTTTCTCTCTTTCCCTTGGCACTGACAATCATACACAAATATATTGTAGCAGACCATTTCCTACATTTTTAGTTATTTTGTCTTTTTTTGGTCATTGTGTGTCTTTTTTAGTTATTTTGTGTCTTTTTTTTGGTCATTTTGTGTCTTTTTTTAGTTATTTTGTGTCTTTTTTTGGTCATTTTGTGTCTTTTTTTAGTAATTTTGTGTCTTTTTTAAGTAATTGTGACCTGCTCCATTGAAATGAGTCACATTGACCCCGAAACACATTTTGAGATTTTGATATGTCTGTAAAGAGGAGACTCTTAGCTTCACGTCAATACCAACATTATGTTTCACGTGACCTCGTGCACGAGCACATACACAACACAGTACAGGCCTAGAAACCCATGTAGATAAGTATCCAAAACATATGGAATACAATAATGATAAAATATGAACAAATATACTGTACATAGGATGTAATACAGAATATATGATGGGTATTTAAATATAATAATACTTTAAAAATATTAATATAAAGAATATTTATAAAATATTAATTTGTGAGCCACGTGCACACATTTACTTACAGTTACTTACAAGTACATATCCATACAATTAAAAATATATATACAGACAATGGCCCTTTTAATATAATAATACAGAATATATTTTATATTATTTCATATTTATTTATTACTATTTCATAATTACACACTCACATGCATCAAGGAAGCAGGCAGTCCTCTGGTGTTGCTGCTTCTCACACTGCATCCTCTCATAGAGTCGTATGGAGCTTCACGAGATGGACCAAATGTTTTCATCTACAAAATAAGATAGCATAAATGAAAAATACAGTCATCACAAACCTTTTGGGCTGGCTAAATCACACTGAATCATTGTTGAATGAGGCCTGATCATTTCTGTATTATTGCTTCAAAATGATCATTCACTGATAGACAGACTGCAGCACAGGATTTAATACAGCCCCATATTCAGAAACATAACATATTCACCATACAGGTTATGATTCACCATATCAGATCTTTTAAACAATACTTTTACTATACATTAACCATACTTTAGGCTGTTTATTTTGTTATAGCCCAAAGATCTCCTCACCTTTGTGTCTCACAGCAAACCTGTCTCCTACAAATTATGTTTGTATATTACTGTTAAATAATTAGCCTCAGTTGTGTGGTGATAAGGTAATCACTGCCTGGATTATGTTCAGAAACAACAATTTTTTGAGTTAGTGAAACACTGATTTTCCTCATTATGTGAATAAATGTAATTTATAGGAGACAGTAGACACCTGAGACACACACCTGACACAACCACACCTGGGCTAACGTTACACACAGTGTAGTGTAGTTATCAAGCATTATTAGCTGCTTTCTTAGCCTGCTCTAGTGATTTTATTAGCCCTTACTAACAGAGAAAAAGAGGATCGTGTAGATAAAGTATAAGCACTTACCATCAGTCATCTCTTTAACTAGGTCACGTCTTCTCACGTCTCCTCCGGTGAACAGCAGCTAGCAGGCGCCGCTGTTGTGAAGTTTGCGGCTCCACTTGTACTCCAGAGCTATCGCAGTCTCTTTAACATTGTCCTCGTTTAGATAACTACAGTCAGAGACATTGTATGCTACCATCGGCTCATCCATGAGCGCAATATCTTCCTCCTCATCTTCCTCCAACTCACTCTCTCGTCATTATCTTGGCTAAAGTTAGCCGGACCGTTAGCGTCCTAGTCGGAGGTCTCTCTGTCTCTCTCTCTCTCTCTCCTCACCTACCGGTGCGGTGAAATAGTCCATAATTAACTCTGTCCAGGTATCATCACATGTAGCACCTCTAGCTCTGATTAAATTGAAATGTTTTGCAATGTTCTCCTCACATTAATCCATCTAGTTAAGCCAGCGATCTTCACCACTATCTGAACCACGTCATCCAGCCTGTCTGTGTGCCGCGAAAAACTTTCTGACAACGTTACGTTTAAAAGCTTAAAAACTATACTTATCATTAGAATTTCATATTAATGTTAACATTGTCTTAAAGCTGAGACTTTATTTATTCAGAAACGCATAAAACCCCAAAACAGCCCAAAATCACTTTTTTCATGTTTAAACGTGTTTTTACAAGAACGGGCGGTTGCGACTTCCGACTCATTTCGATGGAGCGCGTCACAATTTAGGTTTTTTTGGTCATTTTGTGTCTTTTTTTAGTAATTTTGTGTCTTTTTTCTGTCATTTTGTGTCTTCTTTAAGTAATTTAGGGTTTTTTGTAATTTTGTGTCTTTTTTTGTAATTTTGTGTCTTCTTTCTGTCATTTTGTGTCTTTTTTAAGCAATTAAAAAAAATTCTGTCATTTTGTGTATTTTTTTGTTATTTTGTCTATTTTTTTGGTCATTTTGTGTCCTTTTTAGTTATTTTGTGTCTTTTTTGGTCATTTTGTGTCTTTTTTAGTAATTGTGTCTTTTTTCTGTCATTTTGTGCCTTTTTTAAAGTAATTTAGGTTTTTTTGGTCATTTTGTGTCTTTTTTTAGTCATTTTGTGTCTTTTTTAGTAATTGTGTCTTTTTTCTGTCATTTTGTGTCTTTTTTAAAGTAATTTAGTTTTTTTTTGGTCATTTTGTTTCTTTTTGTAGTCATTTTGTGTCTTTTTTTCTGTCATTTTGTGTCTTTTTTAAGTAATTTCGTTTTTTTTTCTGTCATTTCTTTTTTCTAGTAATTTTGTGTCTTTTTTGGGTCATGTTGATACTGCCTCCAGCGGCACCCAGGTAATTTGAGTTTGAGACCCCTGCTCTAAAGTAACGATAAACTTAACAACAGAGACACAAGTACACACTTCACAGGTATGCAGTTAATTTGTCGTACTGCTCCTTTTGTTTAGTAAACGGACCGCTCCAGTTTGACTGTAGCTGCACTAATGGCGCTAACGAAGCCAACCGAACTAACTGGAAAACGGTGCCTGGACTCCAGTACTCGCCGATATGGTATCGGAATCGGAACAACTCCAGGTAAAAGGAAAGTATGAGACAGAGCTTTGGAGCAACTTACTTAGTTGATTCATAACACTACAACTAAAGGATTCTCACTCTGCGTGTGTGTCTTGCTGGATGCTGGTCGGCCAGCGGAGCGGTGCAGAGGGAGCCGGTGAGAGGAGGATGATACCATTTGCGAAGCGGGGGTGTTTTCATTTTCATCCTTTACGTATACATTTAAACCACAAACTACAGAGTTTGTTTTGGACATCATTTAAGTTTTTCAAAGACGAACAAAATTTTTAAAATTACATTTCTTACTCCAAGTTTTAGGGGTGCTGAGCCCATGATATGACCAATGGGAAGGATGTAAAGGATGACACCTTGGGAGAGGGGAGCAGTGGGAGATTTGCAATTGTTAATGTTAATGCATTGCTGTCTGTTGGAGACGTATGATTGAAGCCAGGTGAGTGCAGTGACGGTGATGTTGTAGATGGTGTTGAGGTGGGAGAGAAGGATGGAATGGTTGATTGCGTCAAATGCTGCACTCAGGTCGAGTAGGATTAAGATGTTAGGTTAGATAAGGTTGCTGGCATCAGAGGAGAGAAGTAGGTCATTTGTAATTTTGAGGAGACCTGTTTCAGTGCTGCGGGGGAACTGAAGCCAGACTGGAGTATTGCATAAAAGTTGTTGGCGGAGAAGTGGGCTTTTGAATTGTGAGGCAACAGCATGTTCCAGTAGTTTTGAAAGAGAGGGGAGGTTTAAACTAAACAAGAATCAACTGAAAACCTAAATGTAACTACAGCCCAACTTAACTCTGTTTTATCAACATTTT
This sequence comes from Centropristis striata, assembly GCF_030273125.1. Classification (NCBI taxonomy): domain Eukaryota; kingdom Metazoa; phylum Chordata; class Actinopteri; order Perciformes; family Serranidae; genus Centropristis; species Centropristis striata. Next base: position 3,909,057 of record NC_081533.1, on the reverse strand, counting down.
TTCCCTCCTATGACCCTAATGATGCAGTGCTTGATGATGACATCACTGAAGATGTGTTGCTTCCTGCCCCTCGCTGCCCTTCTTCTCCTGTCCATTGTTCCCACACTAACTGAAGTGGTGGGGTCGATGTCAGACTGTGCAGAGTTTCTCCTTCAGGGAAATCCACCACGTATCCCGGGAATCTTGGAGACGGGGAGAATCCTGGATCAGAACAGATACAAACCCATTTGCCAGACTTTGAAGAACAGAAGAACTTTTGTTACACTCTACGACACCATGAACAAGATTCCAGTGTTCTCTGCTTACAAGTACACTGGGAGCTATCATGGTGATAGATCCAACATTTGGTACATTGAACCACAGGTATGCTTTCTATTGCTAATTAAAAACCGTTGAATGTAACGTACATTTGGTGACATAGCCACGTCCACAGAAACGGCTTAAAAATGACTGTTTGTTACTTGTTTCATTTAGCAAAATTGTTAAGTCGACATTTGCCTTGCCCGAACCATTTAGAGTTTATTCTCCTGGTTAAAAGTTTATAGGACTTTTTTTTCCTGTGTAAAACCAAGTTAATATGTTACAATTTCATTTACCAGACGATTTTATCCAAAGTGACGTACATTTGAGAGTTCATACAACATAAGCAAAAATCAAGTCAGATAACAACACGGGAGAGCCTATGTTCCCACTGCAGGAAAAAACGGCCCAAATCAAAATTTTGTGATTTCTTTAAATTTTTTTCATTCATTCCTTAACAGAAGAGATGTCGAAGTATCCTTGAGCAAGATACTGAACCCCAAATTGCTCCTGATGCTGTGTCATCGGTGTGAGAATGAATTCCCAATGGTGGCAGGTGGCACCTTTTAGGGTAGCCTCTGCCACCAGTATGAATGTGTGTGTGAACGGGTGAATGAGTCAGTCTGTAGTGTAAATCGCTTTGAGTGATCGCAAATCGACTAGAAAAGCGTTATATAAGTGCAGATCAATTTACCATTTACAAATTAACTTCTGTGCATAGTAAGTATCCTAGTAATCCAATGTCATATTCTAAATCACTTACATACGTGAGTACTTCACATCCAAAAGTTTCCAAAGTATGAGGATGTATTGATCTCCTGCTAAGAGTAGGGGAGCCCATATAAGAAATGCCCCTTTGGGTCATATTAGAAAAAAAGGAGGAATTGTTGGATGTCATTCTTAGTTTGCTTTGTTAAATAAGAACATAATCTACCAAAACAAAAGTATGTTGCTTAAGTTGGCCCAGTTGACTTTTGAGAAATTTTGAATTATACATCTTTGTAGAACCAATTGGTTACTGTATATTTCATCTCCTTTACTACTGCTCTTTCCACATCAGTAACTAAGCCATCTGTTGTTACAGCTTGAGAACAACCAAGGCAACAACAACAACATGAGAATAGATCCCCGAAGAGACAAGAGCTACAACAACCAGGCTGGTTATGATGACTACAAGAACCAAGGGTTTGACAGAGGGCATTTATTTCCAAATTTTCATGCATCAGATAAAAATGTTGCGTCCTCTACCTTTACCATGACCAACATGGTTCCACAAATACACACATTCAACGCTGGAAGCTGGAACAAAATGGAGAAATGCATTAAATGTGTTCTAGATAAGTACTGTAAAAACAACAATGATAGAACAGAAGCCTTTTTGGTAACTGGAGCACAGCCGGGCTCCAGAAACACCCCAAACAACAAAATTAATGTTCCTTCCGTGCTCTGGTCAGCATTTTGCTGTTACAGTCCCACTGAGAGGATGTGGCTAGCAAGTGCACACTGGGGCAACAACGTCCCAGAGTTAGATGATTCTACTTATTTGCAAACTAAGACCTTAGAAGAGCTCCATAACAAACTGAGAACACAGAGCTCAGCATTTGAGGTATTTCCTGGAACGGATTGTTCTCGCGAAACAACTGTCACCAGGTTATACCCAAGACTTCGAAAAGATTGCAAATGCCCACCTGCCATTTCAACTACTTCTCCCCCCCCAACAACAACCTTTACCTCTCCAATTACAACTTCTCTGCCACCCACTACCACATCTCTCCATCTTTCTACCACATCTGCTCCTCTCACTGCCACACCTTCCCAATTTTCTACCTCATCCGTCTCATTTTCTACCACATCTTCCCCTCCCACTACTACATCTGTCCCACTTTCAACCACATCTATCCCAATTTCTACCACATCTGCCCCTCCCACTACTACATCTGCCCCACTTTCTACCACATCTGTCCAACTTTCTACCACATCTGCCCCACTTTCTACCACATCTGCCCCACTTTCTACCACGTCTGTCCAACTTTCTACCACATCTGTCCCACTTTCTACCACATCTGCCCCACTTTCTACCACATCTGTCCCATTTTCTACCACATCTGCCCCACTTTCTACCACATCTGCCCCACTTTCTACCACATCTTCCCCACTTTCTACCACATATTCCCCACTTTCTACCACATCTTCCCCACTTTCTACCACATCTGCCCCTCTCACTACCACATCTGCCCCTCTCACTACCACATCTGCCCCTCTCACTACCACATCTGTCCAACTTTCTACCACATCTGCTCCACTTTCCACCACATATTCCCCACTTTCTACTACATCTTCCCCACTTTCTACCACATCGAACCCTCTCACTACCACATCTGCCCCTCTCACTACCACATCTTCACCTCTTACTACCACATCTTCCCCTCTCACTACCACATCTTCCCCTCTCACGACCACATCTTCCCCTCTCACTACCACATCTTCCCCTCTTACTACCACATCGGCCCCTCTCACTACCACATCTTCCCCTCTCACTACCACATCTGCCCCTCTCACTACCACATCTTCACCTCTTACTACCACATCTTCCCCTCTCACTACCACATCTGCCCCTCTGACTACCACATCTTCACCTCTTACTACCACATCTTCCCCTCTCACTACCACATTGGCCCCTCTCACTACCACATCTTCCCCTCTCACTACCACATCTTCCCCTCTCACGACCACATCTTCCCCTCTCACTATCACATCTGCCCCTCTCACTACCACATCTTCCCCTCTTACTACCACATCTTCCCCTATCACTACCACATCTGCCCCTCTCACTACCACATCTTCCCCTCTTACTACCACATCTTCCCCTCTCACTACCACATCTTCCCCTCTCACTACCACATCTTCCCCTCTTACTACCACATCTCCCCCTCTTACTACCACATCTTCCCCTCTTACTACCACATGTTCCCCTCTTACTACCACATCTTCCCCTCTCACTACCACATCTTCCCCTCTCACTACCACATCTGCCCCTCTCACTACCACATCTTCACCTCTTACTACCACATCTTCCCCTCTCACTACCACATCTGCCCCTCTCACTACCACATCTTCACCTCTTACTACCACATCTTCCCCTCTCACTACCACATCGGCCCCTCTCACTACCACATCTTCCCCTCTCACTACCACATCTTCCCCTCTCACTACCACATCGGCCCCTCTCACTACCACATCTTCCCCTCTCACTACCACATCTTCCCCTCTCACGACCACATCTTCCCCTCTCACTATCACATCTGTCCCTCTCACTACCACATCTGCCCCTCTTACTACCACATCTTCCCCTATCACTACCACATCTAACCCTCTCACTACCACATCTTCCCCTCTCACTACCACATCTGCCCCTCTCACTACCACATCTTCCCCTCTCACTACCACATCTGCCCCTCTCACTACCACATCTTCCCCTCTCACTACCACATCTTCCCCTCTCAGTACCACCACAGAAACTACAACTGCTCCAACAACTACTTCCACTACAACCACCACAACTACAAAAAAGGAAGAAGAAGAAGATGATGAAGATGATGATGGAAGTGACCAAAATGGAAACCTATTACCCATCATAGTCAGTATACCTTTGCTTATTGCTCCTATTCCATTAATTCCACCTATACTTGTTGCTCCTGTTCCAGCAATTCCACCTATGCTTGTTGCTCCTGTTCCAGCAATTCCACCTATACCTGTTGCTCCTGTTCCAGCAATTCCACCTATACCTGTTGCTCCTGTTCCAGCAATTCCACCTATACCTGTTGCTCCTGTTCCAGCAATTCCACCTATACCTGTTGCTCCTGTTCCAGCAATTCCACCTATACCTGTTGCTCCTGTTCCAGCAATTCCACCTATACCTGTTGCTCCTATTCCAGCAATTCCACCTATGGTCCTTCTTCCTGCTCTAGCAATTCCACCTATGGTCCTTCCTCCTGCTCTAGCAATTCCACCTATGGTCCTTCCTCCTGCTATAGCAATTCCACCTATGGTTTTTGCTTCCCTTCCAGAAATAAATATTTCTGTTGTTGCTACCCCCTCAGAAAATCCTCTAGACAACATGTCCGTTGAACCAAAAAGTCCTCACAAAATGACTACTATCCCCAAAAATCAGTCAAACTCCTCTCCAACTTCAGTCGCTTGGAGAATCATGTCCACTCATCGTCCGCCTTCACCTTCTGCTCCCTCTCCAACCAAAAACCCTCCCATCCCATTTTCTACCACACCTGCCCCTCCCACTACCACATCTGTCCCATTTTCTACCACATCTGCCCCACTTTCTACCACATCTGACCCTCCCACTACTACATCTGCCCCACTTTCTACCACACCTGCCCCACTTTCTACCACATCTGCCCCACTTTCTACCACATCTGTCCTTTCTGCTCTCTCTCCAACCACAAACCCTCCTTTCCCTCTTTCAAATTCCTCTATCCTGTGTCTTTCTCATACACAAATATCTATTTCTCATTACTACAACAATGTCCTTGCCTACTACCAAATGTTGTACCAAGACCAGAATAGCAACTAGCAGATGTTTTGCATTCAAGTACACGTACTTGGCATTACATCTCAATTAAGTAATGGATTTACTAACTCTCAGTTGAACATGTGGCATCTGTTCTTATAAAATTAATGTTGGCATGGATAGTAATTCTAATACTACACGCTCCTCAGATTTACTTATGCTTCATGATGGGCTTCATCACTGTGCAAAAAAAAAACAGTGTTAATTGAGTAGTGGAGAAGGGGTAGGTTTAAATAAGCATATGCTTCATCCTACTCCTTTTCGGACATGTTGCGTTCACATTACAGCGTTTGTTTTGACTATTGCTATTTTTTGTTTTGTTTTGATTATTCTCATTGGATGTATTTGTTTTTGTGTTTACTTTGTTGTGTTACTAGCACATGTTTGAAATAAAAAGCTGAACTGAACTGAACAATAATAGTTGTGTAGGCACTGAAATACATTTTTTTTTTCAAATTGAGGGTCCTTTGCATTGCTTCATTGAGTTGACAACATTAAGTTTGCTCTTTAATGTGTTCTTCAGTGCATAGGTTTGCCTTATGTACAGTGTTTTGGATTGGCACTTCTTTTGGTGGGATGTTTTGAAATAAACTTGCCTTTCCTTCAACTAAATGCATAGTATTCTTTTATATTAAAGAGCAACACTACACAAGAACTTTCTGTCTCTCAGAGGCTGTAATGGGCAAATTTTTAAAGTGATGAAACTTGGAAATGTAACAAATCCAGTGGCGCCAAAATTAATCTTCAGGTTCCCAGCTATCAGACCATTTCTATGTGGCATATCCTATTGACCTGCTATCTCCTCCTAAATACCCCCTGTCCCTCCACCCCTAATTCTCACCTATTTCAGGTGCAGTTATGCTAAAATTTATCAGTTTCACTATATACAGAAGACTTCAGTCCCAATAATCTCCTCCTGGTACTGTATCACAGCACCCAGTGAACATTTTCATTTAAACCACAACACAAAAGGTATAACTCCTACATTGAAAATTAAATCCTCCTTTAGAAACTATAACAACATTTCTAACCATTAGCATGATGAAATAACACAGGATAAAATAATTATCAGGAACTTGCATCACACCTGAATCATACCACCTAAGGTGCAATCAGGAAAAAGCATTTCATAGATTTAATTTGGTCGTTGTCCAATGAGAAATTCCTGGAGAAGCATTTAAAAAAAGATTCTCTGGCTTTCTGATGTATGGGTGAACTATGTCCATATGTCTTTATTTTGTTAAGAGGTCTTGCAGCTGAATTTTGAATAAGTTGTAGGTGTAGAGATTTCTTATAAGGTCCATATTTAATACATTAATCTCTGCGGTGATTTGAAACATGAGATGTACAATCCAAACGGCAATTATATTATCCGATATAACTGCAACTGTCTCAGAGACATTTTATTTTGGGCTTGTTGTTCATGTTTCAGACATAAATTCATAATCATTTAAGTTCATAATGTAATTAAAAGGTGATTAAAAATGAAACAGATAAGATGCTAAAAAGGTTTAGAAATATGTCTAAATGATACTTAAAATGTTTGGTTAAAAGTTGCATGGCCTTTATGAGGGATTTTTATCGCGAAGTATAACAGGGTCACAGTCTGGAACAGGATGAACTCTGACCTGAACATGTGAGCCTGCTGCTGGTCTACTGGAGACCTCCTGCTCCTGGTTCTCCTCCTCCATCCCGCTCTCTCCTGCTCCTGCTCCTGCTCCTGCTCTCCACTAGGACTGCTGCTGAACTCACTCTTGATCCCTGACTGGACGGAGCGTCTTGTTAAGCCCCGCCCTCATCCGGTCACATCTTCTTCTGAATTATTTATTTATTTTTTTGCAAACAGCTTTCAGGATCATTAGCGCCATCTTCTGACAGGACTGTGGAATCGGAGTGAACTCGTGATTTTACTACAGTCATGAAAAAGATTAGACCACGCTTGTTTTCTTCAATTTCTTGTTTATAAAATTTCATTTTAATACCTGGTACAACTAAAGGTACAAAAATAGCTTTTTATTTTTGTCGTTATCATTACATAAGGTAATGTAAGGTAAAACTTTGGCAATTTGATTTACAGAAGACAAAGACAAGACAAAATACATAAAATTCAAGTACAACATACACACAACAGTATATTTGTCCAAACAAATTTAGTTGTACCAGGCATCAAAATGATCAAGAAACTGAGGAAAAGGGTGGTGTAGTAATTATTTTTCCATGACTGTACATAAATAGAATAAAAATAAACAATAAATAATGTTCCTATATTCTATATTATGTTCCAGAAAGCAGGTTTTTTGAAAACCTCGAGTCTGTTAACCCTGAAATGAGGGAAACTCAGCTCGGGCTGAAAAACATCTACTGCACATTGAAATAGCCACTAAATTATTTTTACTAAAATCAGTCAAATATGATTAAAATGAAATACAGTCCTGCCTGTTTGAACAATGTTCTTATTTTTAATTTCCAGCTGCTTCTACGTCAGGATCACAAATAAAGGAAATAAAGTTCAGGTTTAATACCATTTCACCAGTTTCTACCTGTAATATTAACAACCTGGTCTCACAGAAATCCGTGAAATAGCCACGGATTTTCTTAACTCAAAATCCGTGGAATAGCCACGGAATCACTCAAATTTCCGTGAAATTGACACGGATTTCGCTACAATGCAAGTTAATGACAGTCATATCCCAACCTGGTATTTTTTCCTATTGGTTTGTGTCCAAGTCACGTGACTTTCAAGGTTCCAGCGGTCGGAACGAAAAACATGGCGGACAGTTATCTCATTTTTAGTGAAAAAATCAATATTTTGACTTTGTTTCTGCATAAAAATTGATTTTGATTACATTTCTAGCGAGAAATATATGTTTTATTTTCTAAATATTCACTCAGTGAATGTACATAATCACTTTGTGGCGAAGATCTCGCCAGAAAAAGACGATCCGCTTTGTTTTATTTTGAAATCTGTATTGTTTTGTAATCTACCGAGATCCTACCGGATGTGGTCCGATCTCATTGAATCGCGCTTCACTGTAAATGATCCGGACTCTGCTCTCCTGTTTTAGTTAAAATATCTTCATTAAACAAACATTGTTGTCTTTTTTTAGCATAGATAATATACATACAGTATAATTATTTATTAGACAGTGTGTGATATTCGATATATTGGGTAGAAATAGGTTTTCACAACCCTAATACGGAAGAACTACAAAACAAGAGGTCTGGGGAGTTGTAGTTTTTTTAATAAAGCAGGGTTTCCCCTAAAATTGGAAGTTGGAAATACTTAATTATTGGCTTTCCAGGGGTTTGAGGGGATGTCAATCACATTTTTGGCATCATAATTTAAATATTGTCTTGTTCAATGGGGGATTTTTTATTTTTTCTGCATATCCTAAAGCCCCCCCACTCCCACCCCTTAGTGACTATGCTCACATTATAGTCCATGTCAACACCTTTCTATAACAGTAGGTCTCATGTCTGTAACCCTTTTTGTCTCTTAGTTATAATCATTTAAATATGCCCCAGGGTTAAGGTTCAAAGGTCAATATCTCAAAGCAAGAATATTATAGAACCTTGAAATTGATATATGTTACTCTCCAGGCCAAGACCTTTCCGGTGATGTATTTGGTTTAGCTCTATGACAAAGTTTTATTTTTTTCAAACCTTGGAAATCTGCCCTAACAGACTTAGATTCCCACAGCGCTTTTAGTGCTCTGAGTGCGAGATGTGAAAAAATACTAAAACTTGTATTTACTCATATATAATTATTTGTCTTATATTAATTTAAGTTTGTACACTTCATCATACATATTTATATATTTACACAGTTTTATTTTTGGTGGTGTTTCAAATGAGAAAATATCATAATTTTCTTCTTTGTTTTGCAGACTTTTTAGGGAATGTGACGTCTGAAAGTTCAACGTTCAACATCAATGTTCAGTTTCTTTGTGTGATAAATGGTGAATTTTTGGTGTTTACTTTAACAGCTGAATGTTAATCAAGTTTAGCTGATTGGATATAGGGCAAAACAAAAAAAAACATTTTTGGTTTTGTTCAAGTTGTTGATTAAACTGTTTCCTCTAATCCACCTGGTGGACTGTAACTTTTATCAAATCTACCTCTGGAGCAGAAATCTTGTTTTTTACTCAGACAGTAACATAAACAAAGAGTGAACAGAGCTGCTGCTGTCAGTCCCAGTCCACAGTAGAGGAGCATCCTTCCTCCACTCTCTGGTTGTGGTCCACTTCCTGTTGGAGGAGGATCTGTTCCCTGACTTGGTGTGTTTGGTGTCTCAGGAGTGATGGCTCCAGTTTATCATGTGGAGTTTAACCTCTGGAGCCGTCTAGTGAAAGCAAAGTGTGGTGTCAGGAAACATGTTTCAGCAGGAGGAACCCTGAGGAACCTGCAGGCTGCTGTCACACTATGAACCATTTCATGTAACTTTACACTTTTACTCCACTACATTTAGCTGACAATTTAGTTACTTTGAGATCAAAATTCAACATGAAAAACATGATCAATTTAAAGTCATTATGCATTTTTTATATAAATTATACCACATTAACTGGCTATTAATCTGTAAAAAAAATAACCCTATCTGGACATCACAAACATTCTGCTTCTATAAATGCATCAGTAATTGTGCCTTCAAAGTAAATGTATAAGTTCATTACATATGTTTATGTTTAGTTAAAACATCAGTTAAAAGTGACCTGTTAAAATGTGTTAAATTAAGGGTTTAGGGAATGGTATCAGAGTGAGCTCTCTTAATGTGATTTTAAGAAGCGATCTCCGTGAGCAGAGTGTCTCGGCTCCTCATTGAGCTCATGAAGACGAGAAAGATGAATACGCTTTTGTCTTGAAGAAAATATGTCTGTAAGTATCATGTACAATAATATAATGCATATGCTTATTGACACGCTGCAAGGGCACTGCACTAATAATAATATTATCAGACGCCTCGCTAGCAGAGGAATTAAACTACTTCTTTGCCTGCTTTGAGACGAACAGACCCTCAGCAGCCACACCACTCCCTCCTCCCCCCAGCACCGGCACACTGATGCTCCAGGAGCATGAAGTGAGACGCGTGCTGAGGACAGTGAACCCCAGGAAGGCGGCTGGCCCCGATGGAGTACCCGGAAAAGTACTCAGGGCGTGCGCTGACCAACTGGCTGGAGTTTTCACCAGGATTTTTAACCAGTCTCTGTCTCAGGCCATCATCCCACCCTGCCTCAAAACCTCCACCATCATCCCCATCCCAAAGAAGACAGCCGTGGACAGCCCCAATGACTACAGGCCCATCGCACTCACGCCTGTAGTCATGAAGTGCTTTGAGAAACTGGTCTCAAAGCACATCAGGGACTGCCTGCCACCCACTCTGGACCCACATCAGTTTGCCTACAGGGCAAACCGATCCACAGAGGATGCTATATCCATAGCACTCCACACCACGCTGAGCCACCTGGAGAAACCGGGGAGCTACGTGAGGATGCTCTTCCTGGACTTCAGCTCAGCCTTCAACCACATCATCCCGGAGATCCTGGTCCAGAAGCTTTCACTCCTGGGCCTCTCCACTCCCATCTGCCTCTGGATTAAGGACTTCCTGTCAGACCGCCCACAGACTGTTAAACTTGGTCCTCACATCTCCAGAACCATCACCCTCAGCACCGGCTCCCCACAAGGATGTGTATTGAGCCCCCTCCTCTTCACTCTCTACACATACGACTGCTCCCCGACCCACCTCTCAAACCACATCATTAAGTTTGCGGACGACACCACCGTGGTCGGGCTCATCTCAGGGGGGGATGAGTCTGCCTACAGAGAAGAGGTCAACGGACTGTCTGAGTGGTGTTCAGTTAATAACCTCCAACTGAACACCACAAAGACCAAAGAACTAGTCCTGGACTTCAGAAAGGGCGGAGCGGACCCGGCACCTCTCTACATCAGAGGGGACTGTGTGGAACGGGTCCACACTACAAGATTCCTGGGCGTGCAGATTTCGGATGACCTCTCCTGGACGGCAAACACAACAGCGGTGGTGAAGAAGGCCCAGCAGCGTCTCCACTTCCTGAGAGTGCTCAGGAGATACAACCTGGAGGAGAAGCTGCTGGTGACCTTCTACAGGGCCACCATAGAGAGCATCCTGACATACTGCCTCACATCGTGGTTCACAGGGTGCTCAGCTGCCAACAAGAAAACACTGCAGCGGGTCATCAGCACAGCCCAGAGGATCATCGGCTGCTCTCTGCCCAGCCTGGAGGACATCGCCAGCTCTCGCTACCTCAGCAGAGCTGGTAACATCATAAAGGATGCCTCACACCCCGCCCACCACCTGTTCGACCTGCTGCCCTCGGGCCGGCGCTACAGGTCACAGAAAGTGAGGACTAGCAGGTTCAGAGACAGCTTTTTCCCTAGGGCTATATCTGAACTGAACTCCACAAGGACAATTTATTGAACAATATCTAAGGACACATTTTTAAGCACAGCCCATGTAAAAAGTCTATTTTGTTTTATTTTTATTTATTTATTCTATTTTTATTTCCTATCTTTTTCCGTGTATGTATCTATATATTTTGAGTTTCTATTTTGCACCAATGGGAGTTGCACTCCAATTTCGTTGTATATATACAATGACAATAAAGGCTATTCTATTCTATTCTATTCAATAATAATAATCATCTAATAATATATAAAACAATCTGGTAACACTTTCTATGAAGGTCTCGTTTATAATGCTTTAGAAGCACATGCATAAGACATTATAATGCATTTATAATGCTTCATACATGTCATTATAATGGTGTATAATCATGTATAAGACCTTATATCGAGGGTTATAAAGTATTGTAAGTGTGGATATAATGTATTATAAATTAAACACTCATAATGTTTTATACCTGCATATTAAGGTTTGATGAAGAATCTAAAGTCCTGGGTCACATAACACATTATAACCATCCTTACTCTAGCCAGTTGTAAAGGCACACATAGAACTGCTCAACATAGAACAGATACTAAATGCACAGTTACAGAAATGGAGTAATGCCTTATAAGCGTTAATAATATGTTATAGGATGACTTTAAGAGCCTTAAGTAAAGTGAAACACTGTATAAAGTTATTAGTAATTGTATGATATTATAACACAATGATGATCACTTAAGAGCAGTATTTTGCTGGCGGTAAGTAAATATAAGTCAACCATGTTTAAAGCAACTCTTTATTTTGTAATCTGTGAATATAGGTCAGTACAAAAACAGTCTCTTATCAAACCAAAATCAGAAAAAAAATGCACATAGTACATCTTTTTTTATAGAAATACAGCTCCAAAAGGTAGGTAGATCCACAATATTACTCTGAACGGTTATCAGCCGATTTACCTTACCATTCAAATCCACATTTGTGCATGTAATGTTAGAGCCAGCCAATTAAATAGATGTTATAAATAAAATCTGTATATTTAAAAAAAAAAAAAAAACTTGCACTTGCTCTTTCACCTGAGACCAAAGACTGCAATTTATAACATAATGCATGTCATTAACATAATTAACAGATTATTAACATAAACCTGGAACTGACAGCTTTTTTTTTTTTTGGCACATTCAATGCGCAATAGGTAACAAGATACCATCCTCTTTCATTCTGTTTATCTGCTCTTACCAAACCAAAAAAAAAGAAAAGCACATTACTTTGTACACTGTTCAAAAAAAAAAAAAACGTTTCAAGCTCGAAATACTTTTAAATACAAAATAAAACAGGTCGGTGGATGCACAATGTTTTGGTACTTACATCAGTTATTTGCTGATGTGCCTCATTTTTCAGCAGTTATGAACTGCATATTTACGAATGTCATGCAAGAGCCGGCCAATGATATGAAATCTATGACTCCTACCCAGCCAATATTCCCACTCAATCACTTTTAAATGTTCCTTCAAAAGTTTTGTGGTACGGTTTCCACGGTGCCTCCACACTTCAACCTTGAATGTCTGCCATGCACGTTCCAAATGTTGAGTGTGGGCTCCAGTGTTTGGGTCAACAAAATGCCTCTTATGGCATACTGTGTGATGGTCAAATCCCAAATCTGTTAGTGCCCGTTGGTACGCTCGCCATTCATCAGACACAATCTGTGAACCTCCCCTCACATGATGTATTATCACTGGCAGGAGATCCTCCCTCGAACGGCCTCTCACCACCTTCAGTATGGGTCTTCTTGATGTTGCCTCCACTTCAAGTAAGCCCAAAACCCACTTTTTTGTGCGGCGCCAGGCAGGTCCAATGCGTCCTCTGTTATACTGTAAAACCAAATAATTTCAGATGGAGAGACCAGCTCATTATTTTTTAAAAATGACACTGCAAAAAGACACAATACATGGATAATTAAAAAAAGAAATAGGCTAATTAGTACACATTACTTACTTTCCTCTTGTGAGAGAATTTGCTTTCATCTAACATCACAAAGCAATGACGTCCGCCAATCTTCAATTTTCTCTGGTGTCTCAGTTTGTTAATGGCTGTAATGCAGACCTTGAAAGATGGAAATTTAATATTATAATATTAGAGCTTGCTCAGTCAGGTAAAATTGTAACAAATGTTATGTTCTTCTCCAACAAAATATATTCTAATGCTTTAAAATCTGCAGACCATTTTGAACTTCAGTCAGTCATAATATGGTAGTCTACTAATGTAATTTGTGATCTCCAGTCTTGAACTACCCCTGATTTAAGAAAAAAAAATGTTGGTAGCTGGGTAGTAAAGAAGTAGAGACTCAAACAGAGGCAAACAAAATGGTCAGCAACTTGTTTTTCTGACAACACCTGAATGCAGCACTCATTCTGTATAGTGGTAGAGTTTAATTAAAAACCACCTTTCTCAAAGTGGAAGCCATCTTCGTTAAAGTGCGACTGCTGCTGGCAATACCATCCTCCATCATATCCGTCTGTCTCATCCTCAGTCCCTGAGAATACCTTTGACAGAAATGTTTGACTTTCATGAAATTGAAAATGAAACATAAATCATGTACAGGAAATCAGAGGTTTATGAATAATTTGGATCTCAACATTTGCACACAGGTGTTAAAGTGGGTAACATTAACAAACACAACACCAACCTATAGATGAACTCCAAATGGCTTTGGAGAGGCCTACGAGAGTTGAATAAGATCGATCCGCTTCTGACAGATTTCCTCTTCTGACGATGGCCTTTTCTGCCACAAGACCTAATGGGTTAGTAAGAAAAATATTATATTAAATGACAATACATTTAACTAACACTGTGACAGCAAACATTACATCTGTGTCTACAACTAGTGATGGGCATTCCGGCTCTTCTCAAAGATTCAGCTCTTTTGGCTCGGCTCTCTTAGAAGAGCCGGCTCTTATGGCTCCCAAATGGCTCTTCATTCAGTAGCCTATCACAAGCAATTTTTGATTCTGTGTTTTCATAAAAGCTTTATTTTTATGTTTGAAACCTTTAAAACCGAACACAACCACAGCAATCAAACAAATCAAATTTACAAATCAAGTAAACAAAGGCCAATGTCTTAACATGACATTATGACACTTGGCTAACACGTTAAAGATATAACAGTTACACATTTAGCTAGTTCAGCAAGATCATCTTCACATACGAACACCTTTCATATTATAATCCTGGGTCATAAGTAAAAATTTAAAAAAGAAAAAAAGAAAGAAATTAAAAACGGAAATGACAAATTCATATCTCCTCATCCTCGTCAGAAGCAGAAGTGTCTGAGCATAAAATTAAGTAGCTAACGTTAGCAATGGCATTTCTTACCATACATATCCATCAGCTTTGGAGACCATGTTTAGGTGCATGGGCTTCTTGCAGGTGGAGCAGATCATGCAACGCTTAAGGATTCCTCTTCTTTGCATCCATACAACAATTTTTCTCCGGCCGCGTATGTTGTCCTCTTGTTTTATTAATCGGCGAATTTCAGCACTCAAATTCGCCATGTTGGCATCCTTCAATTGAAGAGCGGGCAGCGACGCCGACGTCCAAAATTGCCTTCTCGACTGCTGCGTTCAAGTAACTCGAAACGCTGGGAAAAGGGAGATTCGAGTTGTTAAGCGTTAAATTAAGTGAATCAGGGTTATCTGTTCTTGGTAATTCTTTAGTTAACATTAGCTGAGAGTTTATGCAAGTGAACTGCAATGCAGTTGAATGTATTCACAGCCATAAACGAGATATTGAATTTAAGAAGCCAGAAACCCCGAGTTCCGATTAGCCGTGAACGCAGCACAGGACACCACGAGGACGACAGCAAAGAGAGACCAGGAGACGCACCTGTAGGCAGTTTCAGAGAGAAAGACGGTTTTAAGAGGCGAAACTTTTAACAAACTCGAAGGTAACATTTTTCAACACAGACTGTAAAACCTGAATGTATATTTTAGTATTATTTAAGTTTTGTTAGCTTTGTTAGCTTGTAAGCTTAACTTTAGCATCCTGGCCACGCCGGTAATTTAAGCTAATTCAGCCAACATGTTGAAAAAACAAATTTTAGCCAAGTGTAATTAGTCTCCTTGGTTCGAAAGCGCTCTCTGCTGCAGAGTTGGGCTATGAACTTTCTGCCACTGCCAGTTCTTTTTTTTTCTGCTACAGTTTTTGTTGTATAAGTTAACTTTCAGCAGTGAGTGAGGCTGTGAAATTTTCACATTCAAACCTCCGTTTTTTAATATTCGAATATGTATCCGAATTTAGAATATTTGTTGACAGCCCTAGAGCACTTTGCTGTAAAATGTGTGTCAAAAATAAACTAACATTAGCCAACACACAATGGCTCACATTAACTCTCTTGATTGTGTTGAATAGCCACGATGAACACTAGAAGGGGAGCTTTGAATCCTGTGCCACCAAAGGTCAGCAAGGCTTCCACTCCTGCTGAGGAGAAAGAGCAAATTGGTAAGTATTATCATTTTAAATGGGTTCTTTTTCTGTTAATTGCCCGAAATACAGACATAAATGTCTTTGTTCTTTGTACATAATATTAAGGTGTAGGCCTATAAGTTAGAGCTTAAACTTTGCTTTTACTGTAACTTTGATTAGAACAGTCATGCTAACTTAATGTTAGACACAAAACCAATTTTACCATGTTTCATGCTCAAATTCAAATCATGCTTTAGAAATGAATTATGTGTTCTGTGCAGCTCCTACAATCAAACATGAGTTGGCCATGGTCAAACTTCAGCTGGAAGCTGAGAGAGAGCGAGGAAGACTCCGAGAAGAAACCATAGCAATGCTGAAGTCCGACAAAGATTATTTGCAGCGTGAATTGGCCAGCAAGGCTGAAATGTTGCGGGAACTTGTAAAATCTGGCAGCAGATCAGATCAGCCATCGTCTAGTTCAGGTGACCAGTACACACACAGACATTCATGGCGGGAGACGCAGCAAATGTTACTATACAGTGAACGCAATATTACATGAATTTTCACACGTGAATTTTGACATCCACCAACTTGGATTTTTATGCAATTTTTGTGATAACTAGAAACATAAGGAGAAGAAATATGAATGGCTGTTTTACAATTGTGTGTGTTCTTATTTATTACAGCAGAGTCTTCCAAGATGGAAAAAAAGATGAAAAGAGTCTTCATCTCAGATGAAGAATCCGACATTGCCTCAGTCGTAGCCACTGACTCCCCATTGTCCGATTCGTCTTTTGAGGAAGACACCAAGGCAAAGAAAAAACTCAAGAAGAGATCCCCTAAGCTGGGTGGAAGCCCAAAACCAGAGATGAGTTGCGTTCGAGGTAAGCTTGTTTTATGTTATCAGTAATAAGTCAAATTGACTGTTTTTACTGTAACTACGTAAGAAAGCCAGGCAGGAGTAGTAGCGTTGACGGACAACCCCATTCAGCCAATCAGCAGGAAGAGGAGCAGCGACAACGTCTTTTCCTCCAAGAAACTCACCAAGCGCTGACTCTGTCTCTTGTTTCAGTCCTGTAATGGATGGTATTTCATTTAGAACTGCCCTTATTGCTGTTTTTAGGCTGCTGTTAGATTGCTCCGCCATGTTTGTTGTGGTCAGAGTCGCAATGGATCTCTGTGGACGCAGATATTTTTTTGAAACAATGCCATGTTTATAGAGATTTTTTTTCCTGAAGCTGTGTTTTTGTGTGAATAGGGCCTAAAACATTATAAACTCATCTTTTATGTATTGCACAACCAGTTCAATGACAGATTAACTTTTTTTCTTTTCTTTCAGTGAAAAACATCAGAGACATCATCAAAAGGTATAAGGCAGTACTCAAGAGGTACAGTGAGGGGGGATCGATGAAGACTGCATTCGAAGAAGTTGGTGTAGATCGCAACACTATTGCCAGAACGGCAGTTGTCGCAGAGCTCTGCCTCGCAGCCCCGGAAGCTTTCAGTGCACTTGACCGGTGGAATGACAAGATTGAGAAGCTGTCCGCATTTGTGGACAGATGCCGTGCGGCTGTTACCACCGAGATTAAAGAGCAGATAAACAGAATGAAAGAGGATGGTATCTTGTTACCTATTGCGCATTGAATGTGCCAAAAAAAAAAAGCTGTCAGTTCCAGGTTTATGTTAATAATCTGTTAATTATGTTAATGACATGCATTATGTTATAAATTGCAGTTTGCATTTGGTCTCAGGTGAAAGAGCTATGCAAGTTTTTTTTTTTTTTTTTTTAATACACAGATTTTATTTATAACATCTATTTAATTGGCTGGCTCTAACATTACATGCACAAATGTGGATTTGAATGGTAAGGTACATCGGCTGATAACCGTTCAGAGTAATATTGTGGATCTACCTACCTTTTGGAGCTGTATTTCTTTAAAAAAAGATGTACTATATGATTTTGGTTTGATAAGAGACCGTTTTTGTACTGACCTATATTCACAGATTACAAAATAAAGAGTTTCTTTAAACATGGTTGACTTATATTTACTTACCGCCAGCAAAATACTGCTCTTAAGTGATCATCATTGTGTTATAATATCATACAATTACTAATAACTTTATACAGTGTTTCACTTTACTTAAGGCTCTTAAAGTCATCCTATAACATATTATTAACGCTTATAAGGCATTACTCCATTTCTGTAACTGTGCATTTAGTATCTGTTCTATGTTGAGCAGTTCTATGTGTGCCTTTACAACTGGCTAGAGTAAGGATGGTTATAATGTGTTATGTGACCCAGGACTTTAGATTCTTCATCAAACCTTAATATGCAGGTATAAAACATTATGAGTGTTTAATTTATAGTACATTATATCCACACTTACAATACTTTATAACCCTCGATATAAGGTCTTATACATGATTATACACCATTATAATGACATGTATGAAGCATTATAAATGCATTATAATGTCTTATGCATGTGCTTCTAAAGCATTATAAACGAGACCTTCATAGAAAGTGTTACCAACAATCTTTCTGCATAACGAGTACTTTTACTTTTGATACTTTTGTACTTTTACTTCAGTAAGTGTTGAATGCAGGACTTTTACTGTAGTGGAGTAACTTCACAGTGTGGTGTTAGTACTTTTACTGCAGTAAAGTAATCTGATTACTTCTTCCACCACTAACATGAATATAATAAATATCACTATGAGTTCCTTTAAAAACACACTGTGGCTCCATGATAACAGGCTCCATGCAACAGAACATGAGCATCAAAAACTTCCTCATGTTGTTGTTAAAACATAAAGAAAAGCTGTCAGATTGATTCAAGTGTTGAAATGTCTCTTTACTGAGAGAATAAAAAAAAATTATTATCTGTTTAAATATCATCACATAATTAATCTGTACAGCAAGATTCATATAATGACTAGAATAGAAAATATATTTATTCATTACCTTGTGTTGACAGACTCCCACAGTATGAACTATAAATCTTCAGTGTGACTTGAGTCCTTTTCCTCCTTTGTGTCACTTCTTCTATCCATGCCAGGACATAAATGATGTGAAAAGCTCATAACAGGATTTAAGCCGCTGATGTTGAGCTCACTCAGTGCCCTTCATACTGCACCACGAGAAAAACACCCACGATGACGACTTTTGTCTGTGATTCAAAGTTGTTGGTGTCACAACTTCACCCAGCACTGGCTAAGACATCCTGGTCCCGCCCCCTTGCAGGTTCCACCAGCTCTGTTCTCCCAGTTCCCTGTCTGGTTATGAAGTGAACTTCCTCGTCAGTTTTTGCTCCCAGTTCGACTTAAAGTCACCAAATCTTTCTGCAGCGACATTAAACATCATAAACTAGAGACAGCTGCAGTTTTCAGAGCAGTGCATGATGGGAAGTGTTATGTCCTGTTCTTTGTCTGTCACTTGAACTGTGCCATCTTCAACAGCTCTCTGCTTGACTCACATGTTAGAAACAGTCCAAATCACATCTCATCATCATCTGATCCATCACAGCTAATAATAAAATAATTACTCAGAATATCCCTTTCATATTACTTCAGGAGTCAGAAAGAAAATATTTATATTACCTCAATAAATAAGAAAATTCTGAGAAAATATGTGAAAAATTGTGTTTCACACAGGACTGTTGTTGTTAATATTTGAACATCTTCAGCTGTTTTTGTATCCATGAGGATTAAAATTATCTTTTTTCATATATTTGACCTTTGACCTCTGAATGTTTTATTTATAAGATGAAAAACTTTATTAAATACAAAGCATATTTAATGCATTTCTATTTGTGGGAACAATTTAAACAAATAATTCAATTCAACAGTCAGTTATTGCAACAGATTTATTTTTTTAAATGAAACACTAAAGCAGCTCAATAATGATACAGAATCCATTAGAAGAAGATTGAAATCAACTTGATCCAGTTGGAAAAAAAACATACATGAACATCTTAAATTGTTGATTTATAGAATTACATAAACGTTAGATTTTTCACATGAAACAGATCATAATTCAGATGAGGCATGAAACAGACATTTAAAGTAAATGTAGCAGATTAAATGAGAGCAGAAGATCTTTGTGATCATCAGCTCCATTTAAAGGTCTGATGGTGTAAATGATGAGAGCTGTAATCTGCAGACAGGTGAGACTTTCTAAAGCAGAGCAGCTCCCTTCAGTAAAGAGCTCCCTCTGCTGCTCCTCACCACTAATAACAGCTTTGATATCAGCAAACATATGACAGCAGTACTACACTACCCACTCTATACTAAGATACACATGGTATACTACAATATAACTCGTACTATATAACTAATACTATGCTACATATTATGGCTACACAGTGGTGTAGTGGTTAACACTCTTGCTGGGTCGTCGATTCTGTGTGGAGTTTGCATGTTCTCATCAGTAATCTCATCTTCATTTTTTGGGGGGACTGCTGGAGTTCATCCCTACACATGGGTCTGTATGTGACTGACTGACTGACTGACTGACTGAGCAGACCTACTTCCATGTTTGCAGGACGCGCCTGTTTTCATTCGGAGTGATGCGAGCAGCGCATATACGTTCTATCGTGCAATCCACATTGAGTCTGTCTTCCGTTGTGAAGAGTGAAGCGTAATCTGCACAGACAGCTGTTTGAATCACTCTCCTCTTCAGTGGAATCCTATTTGATCCGTGAGATGTGCAAGAAACAAAAGTGGGGTTTATTATATCATTAAGCATATTATTACTTGTTTGTATAAAAGTATGTAACACATTGCTTACATATTGACAAAATGCAGTTAATACACCAAAACAAACGAGCAAAAGCCAAAAATGCTCAACAGAGCTACTGCTGCCATTCCATAGTAGAAGAGGTTGGTGTTTGGTGTCTCAGGTTGGGGCCGATCCCTCGCTGCTGCAAAGACAACAAACACATCTCAGTCATTCATGTGAAGAAAAAACATTTAACTGGAAAAGAAAAGAAAGTGTCAGGATTTTCTTCTCAGATTTTTATTCAAAAATAAGAAAAGAAAGTTTTGACTAGATCAACTTACCAGAGACGTTGAGTCGGCATGTGCGAGAGCTTTCACCATAACCTGTGATCACTTCACACACATAAAGTCCAGAGTCATTGATCCTGAGTCTGGACACATGAAGTCTGAGTCGTCCTTCTCTGAGGACGTCTTTGTCAAACTGGACTCGTCCTGCAAACTGTTTATTCTGAGTCTCTGGGACCTCAACACCTTTATATAGATCAAACAGGAATAAAGGTCTGAGTTCAGCTAACAGCTGACAGAAGATAAAAAGGCGTTTGGTTGAAGCTTCAGGTTTGGTGGTGAAGGTCCACTCCAGTGTGATGTTCTGGTTCTCCTCTGCCTGATAGGAGCTCTGAGTCACATTCACTACAAATGTTCCTGCTGAGGAGACAGAGAGGGAAAGTGAGGAGCAGACAGACTTTCTTCTTCTTTGTGGATAATAAAGTGAAGGAGTCAACTAACCAGAGACACAGGAGGTCAGGCTGAGGAGCAGCAGGATGCTGCAGATCATCTTCTCCCTGTGAGAGGAGACAGAGGTGAAGAGTCACACACACATGAGCTCAAAGTTCACACATTACACCTGAGACAGAGGAAATATGCAGCATACTTATTACATGTCTAACCAAAGATACAGTAGTGTGGTTCTGTCTCTAGATGGTGCCATTTTTCAACTGAGAAAGAGGAAATATGAAGCTGGTTTGCAATGAGCTGTGACTCTGGAGCAAGAGGGTAAAAGGCACAGACAAGATAAACCAGTTTCTTAAGGACTTCACAGCATCAACATGTACTCACTTTGAGGGGGGAAAGCCAAAATGTGAAAAAAAAATCAGATTTCAGAGTTAGATTTCAAAGTTTCTGCATTTTGCTACTTCCAGTTGCACCATATTGTGGCAAAGTCCTCCAGCCACAGTTGGGTTTAGGCTGGGAGCTTCTTTTTTTCCCTCTCTCTCCCTCTTGCTGCTGCTTCCTCACAGCCCTGCCCACCTACACCTGTGGGCACTCAGCTAATTAAGGGCCTGTGCTGCTGAGTTGAATCAGTGCAGCTTCAGTCTGCTGCAGACTGTCTTTGGGTGACGAGCTGGCATTGTTGGCCGCAGTGTTTACAGCGTGGTTGCACTTAATTATTCTCTCCCTCCGTGTTTAAGGTGAGCTTTTGCCCAGCCTGCTTATACCCACACACACACACACACACACATTGCACATTTGTTAATTTATTTTGTTGCGCAGTGTAAGGCTTGCCGGTTGGCCCGCTGGAAGCCCGCAGTGGGATTGCGGCTGAACACCGGAGCGTGTATGTGAAGCGCAGGTTGTCTGTCCTTGCTGCTGGGGTACAGCAGAACTGCCGTAGTGAAAGAGACTCCCCTCCTGGTACCTGGGAGGCTGCGCCTCTGCTCGCTGCTGAGTATTTGTCGTTTTTGTCTGTATCCTAGAGTTAATGAGTTATTATTATTGTCATTTGTTATTTAGGCTGCAACCAAAAGCGGCTCACAGGCCCCCAAACTGTGAGGCTCCCCTGGTGCTGCTGTTTCTTTCTTCCTCCTGTTCTTCGCCACTTCACCACCAACACAACTGTGGCCGTGCTGCAACTTGGTCAAGTGCACGTCATTCTTACTGACCACAACTGATGTCACGTTGTATGCCAGAGGAGTATAATTTAATTGGTTATAGTTAGTTTAAGTTATTTTAATTCTCTTTAATTTGTTTTGTTTGTTCAGAGTATTGATTTATGTTATGCTTAATTGGATATTTTTGTTTTAGTTCAATTTAATTTACCTTATTGTTAACTTTATTCATTGAGATATATATATTTTGTTTTGGTTATTAGTAATTGTGTTTTTGTACATTTTTTGGTTTCATTGATTTTGCTTATTTTTGGATTCTGCCCCGACCTGGTGTGCCTCCTGTGGTCTTGTGCACATTCCCATTGTGTTACTCACATCTGCATTAACTGTTTGTCTGTGTGACCTTAGGAGCAGTTGGGCCAAGGCTGACGAGGTCGTTTCCCCCTGGTGGTGGTCCCCCTCTCACATTCTGCTGTGGTGGTGTACGGTACCGGTTGAGTTTTTGGGGTTCACAAACGGGTGTTTTTGTTTGCTCCCATTTATCCCTCGTTCTGTCCTTCCTTGAGTGGGACGCCCCCTGCCCTTGGTTAATAGTAAGACAACTGTATTTAGCAGATTGTGTATGGTGCAATATTTTATGGTTTAAGAATATTCATTGCTTGTTGACAATTTTATATTTCTTGACTTTTTATCTATTGTAATAAAGATAATTTTTATACTGAGGAATCACGTCACTCTTCCAGTGTTTTATTCCAACCTGTGTGACCTTTTCATTTAACCCTTATTTAGATTTCCTGGGGGTGGAAAGAAATCTCCCCCAGGTGGCGTTGTCGGCAACCACTCAATTTCCCCTCAAAATCTACCCTACATTCTGGGCTCGCCACAATATCCTCATTTAAATGTGGCATAAAATGTCAGACAAATCTCGACTCTGTGGGCTGTGTATTGTAATTCTGCACGACAGTGCAGCCTGTCAGCAGTGGTGGTAGAGTACTAATGAAATCTTTACAGCCTGGATTCCCAGTAAGAGTTTCATCTGCTGTGCATGAGGTCAGAAAACAATGTTAACATGGTTATTTGTAGGGACTTCGCTTTGCATGTTGATTCTCTCTAATTGAGCTATTTCTATTTAAAACAAGTATTTTATTTTGTCTTTATGCACATGAAGGTACGGATGGTATGGATTGAAAATGACAGACCTGCCAGCTGCCTATTAGAGGGATACATATTATATGTATCCCTCTAATAGGCAGCTGGCCTACACAATATAATAGATACACACATAATATAGCCTAGAACTATTTACATATCAACCCTGAGTCCACAGACCAGGCTGAAGGTGAAATAAAAGGCACAGAGACAACTGAAAGGGGGAAAAAAACGTACCTGTAAATCATCTGGTCGTCTTTACCAAACGTCGTCTCAGAGGTGAGGATAGAACATTTTCCACAGGACCAAATGTGCTTACACACACCACTTTGTGTACAGATGAAACATAATCTGCTTTTGTTTTTTTTAGCAGTTAGACGGAACACAATTTGCCACTCCCCTAACTACTGGTCTGGACAAAAAAAGTTTTGACGTGTGGGAAGGCCTACTGTGGTTTGCAAAAGTATTCATCCCCTTCGGATGTTTCAACCTTTTGCTGTTTTTACACAAGAAATCATGGTCAATATCATTTGGCCTTATAAAAAGAATTTGCCAAAAAAACCCTCTTTAATATGAAAGTGAAAACAGATTTTTACAAAATGTCAATTAATTAAAATTGATTGCATATGTATTCATCCCCTTTAAAGTAACTGACCTAATTCAGGTCCAGCTTGTTGATGCAGCAGAGTCACAGTTAGTGCAATGGAGATCACATATATAATAGATTCTCAGGCTTACTGGTAACAAATTCAGCGACTGAGAAAGAAACCTATTCTCACGTCCCTCATGTCTCAAACACAATTCTCTGAATCCATGTTGCTTCGGTCAGTATGCATATACTTTCATTTCTCTTAAAAAGAGATGCCTCGGGTTTTTTCTTTTCCTATGGCTCAGTTAAAGCTTCCTCATGTGCTGGTTATTCTGAGAAGGGTTATTAGTCTGAATTGTGAAGTGAACTGGAGATTTCTCCCATATGCTTCCTGTTTTGTTTTATTTTCGTACTAAACAAATTGCTGTGTACTCAAAGTGTTCTGCCAGATTCTCACATTGTAAAAGAGGAACAAAATGTTTCTGTGAAAGCTGCTTTCCATCAAAGCATTTTACAGCAATTGTGTTCCCATTTCTCTGCAACTAATGGGATGGGTCAATAAACGATTTTCTGTGTTCTCATTGAAAATCAGTGATTCCTCAAGATATAAGTAAAGGATAAATGAAACAAAGCATGCTATAAGGAACTTTAATTCTGTGATGGTGCCTCTGGACAAAGTGGAAGTTTAGCACCAGACTCCCTTCAAAAATCCTCATTTTACTGCAGCAGGGTCTCACTGCCCCTATTGGGCCTGGTTCTCCCATGCCTCCCTTCCCTCTAGGGAACCAAGGAAGACATTGGGGGCCTGTCTGTGTTGCAGGCTGTGAGATGATACAGAAGTTTTAAACAGTCGACTGGATGATTTACAGGCAAGTTAGATTTATTTTCAGTTGTCTGATATTCTCTGTCTCTCCGTGGATTCACTGTCGATCTATGAATAAATTTAGGACACATGGTTTAACATGTTATTGACATTAATGTAGACATATCTTGTATTATGTTATTGTAGTTTCAGCCCAGTCTGCAGCAGCATTTCTGTTCTTTATTATATTTGACATGAAGGTTGTTTTTAATTATTATAATGCCTGATGGTGAATCCATGAAGCAGAAAGACTCAGAAAGAGGATTAGGGCCAGGCCTTTAATACTACTACTACAACTTAGTACTACTACAACCTTAAGCTGTGCAGTTTTTGCTTATTTTATTACAAAAAATATTCACATAAATTACATAAAAGTAAACTTTACCAAAACAATAGTTGTGATTCTTCCAAGAAAAGCTCATCTGTGTGTGAGGGGATGTTTGTAATAATACAGCCTTGAATAATTTATTTTCTCTCAGTGGTTCGTTATGTTGTAAACATTATGTTCAGATATGCTTTAATAAAAATGAATAATCATAATATGCAACTGACAAGTCTGATATTTACAGTGATTTCATCCATACCTTCATGTAGAAACAACAAAAAGTACAATACTTGTTTTAAACAGAAATAGACTAAATTAGAGATAATCAACATGCAAAACAAATTTCTTACAAATAACCAGATTACATCGTCTTCTGATGTCACAACAGCAGATTAACTCTTATTGATCCAAAAATAACAAAACACAGATCACTGAGAATGGATTCAAACTGAGTCTAGATTTGTCTCATATTTTAAACATTTATATATTACATAAAATCTGACTTTCCACATAACGTCTGTAGAAGGAGAGTCTGTAGGAAACTGGTTTGTCTTCTCTCCTCTTCAATCTCTATCTACTCTTTTCTACTCTGTTGATCTGTACAACAACATCTATTGACGTCTGTCCGTCCTGGAGGAGGATCCCTCCTCTGTCTCTCCCTGAGGTTTCTTCTTCTTTTTCCCTGTTAAAAGGTTGTTTTTTGCTGATGTGAGGGTCTAAGGAGACATGGAGATATTCTTACTGTTAGAACTGAATCACTCCAGCATGAAATGATCCTCTGATAACTTCTTCCTCAGTGTTTTATTGTTTTAAGGATTCTGAACTTGGACCAGAGGACGTGCAAACTTCAACACAAGGCAATGTAAGAATATATTTTCTATTTTATTTATATGAATCCTGCTGTACAGATTTAGTATGTGGCAATATTTAACAGATAATAATGTGTTTTATTCTCTCAGTAAAGAGACATTTCAACACTTGAATCAATCTGACAGCTTTTCTTTATGTTTTAACAACAACATGAGGAAGTTTTTGATGCTCATGTTCTGTTGCATGGAGCCTGTTATCATGGAGCCACAATGTGTTTTTAAAGGAACTCATAGTGATATTTATTATATTCATGTTAGTGGTGGAAGAAGTAATCAGATTACTTTACTGCAGTAAAAGTACTAACACCACACCGTGAAGTTACTCCACTACAGTAAAAGTCCTGCATTCACTGAAGTAAACAGTGGCAGACTCAGACTGTTAGAAGGGCGGGGGCAAAAAAATAAAAAGGGCACATTCTGCACAACATGGGCCCCACCAGCACGCAAAAAGCTATGATGCATCATGTATGATGAAAATTAGCATTAATTAAAAGGAGATCCAGATCAAAGGTGTTAATGATATGGTACTGACAATTAAAAGTATCGAACCAAACCATCTTGGGGGGTCTGGGGGTGCAAGACACAAAATGACTAGAAAAAGACACAAAATGACCAAAAAAGACACAAAATGACCAAAATTGACACAAAATGACTAAAAAAGACAAAATGACCAAAAAAAAAGACACAAAATGACTAAAAAAGACAAAATTACCACAAAAAAGACACAAAATGAACAAAAAAATGACACAAAATGACCAAAAATGACACAAAATGACTAAAAAAAGACACAAAATGACTAAAAAAGACACAAGATGATCAAAAATGACACAAAATGATCAAAAAAGACCAAAAAAATACACAAAAAAGACATTTTGGATTCAAATATAAATAATAAGTATAAAGGGGCACCCTAGAGGGCGATCAATATGTTTTTACATGTGTAAAGGGCAGCCAATAAGGCACTTTCTCTCATTTTCACCACTCTAGAGGGCACTTTCGGGCGCTTTTTCAACCACGGAGGCACCAAACAGGAAAAAGGGCTCTAGAAGGGCACTCATTAAGGCACGTTATCGAATTTTCTTGCACTAGAGGGCACATCATCATAATTTATTGTATGAAGGGGCACTTTAGAAGGCACCAAATAATTTTTTTCAGGTTTAAATAAGGCACTTTCTGTCGTTTTCACCACTCTAGAGTGCAGTTTAGCATGCTTTTTCAACCACGGAGGCATGGGGGGGGGGGCGGTCTACTCTTTTCTACTCTGGTGATCTGTCCTGTACAACAACATCTATTGCACGTCTGTCCATCCTGGGAGGAGGATCCCTCCTCTGTTTTTTTGAGGAGTTTCCCCTGGCTCATGTGAGGGTCTAAGGAGGTAAATCTGTTTTTGGGCTATATCAATAAAATTGACTTGACTTGACTTGTCTGCAGCTTTTGGTCACAGTCCACCTGCTTTATCTCCACTGTTCATCTCAGCTTCATATTTCCTCTTTCTCAGATGAAAACTGGCGCCATCTGCTGTCAGAAACACACTACTGTATCTTTGCTCAGTGTAATAAGTATGCTGCATATTTCCTCTGTCTCAGGTGTAATGTGTGAACTTTGAGCTCATGTGTGTGTGACTCTTCACCTCTGTTTCCTCTCACAGGGAGAAGATTATCTGCAGCATCCTGCTGCTCCTCAGCCTGACCTCCTGTGTCTCTGGTTAGTTTACTCCTTCACTTTATTATCCACAAAGAAGAAGAAAGTCTGTCTGCTCCTCACTTTCCCTCTCTGTCTCCTCAGCAGGAACATTTGTAGTGAATGTGACTCAGAACTCCTATCAGGAGGAGGAGAACCAGAACATCACACTGGAGTGGACCTTCACCACCAAACCTGAAGCTTCAACCAAACGCCTTTTTTATCTTCTGTCAGCTGTTAGCTGAACTCAGACCTTTATTCCTGTTTCATCTACATGAAGGTGTTGAGGTCCCAGAGACTCAGAATAAACGTTTACTTCTCTGGCATAATTTCACCTAGAGACTCCATTTAAACTTTCAATAGTAGACACAAGTCTTGTGTATCGGTGTATTAATCCACGTTTCGATAGGTCATATAGTTTTTATCAATCCCTGTTCAATGACCATGATCATTTTTGGAGAAATTCTGAGATTATAATGGGTGTGTATTGCACGGAATGTTCATGTCACAGTGTTTGACATCATCGCCAGAGTGTAGAGGGAGAGAAAAAATTGTCAAAAAATAAATTTGAAAACTGCGCTCCAGGCCGCAAATTCCACTCTACAGAAATAATTTATACATAGAAACGTAGGAAAATTAGTCTTCTCACTCACAGTTCTCTGGTAAAGCTGTCAGAGTTATAGTTTGGGCGTAGGATGCACTGATGCGCCACCAACACGCACCAACAGCCTCATTGGCTCCCATATTAAAAATGCAGGAAGATTTCTGAAAAAGGGGGAGATTTTTCTTAAAAAAACAAACAAATGTAGAAGAACTTAGGACACTCAAAGTGAAGTCGGATCAATGATAGGTATTATGGTTTTGCCAAAAATGCTTTCTGTTCAAGGCCAGAAATTCCAGTCTGTCCACCTCTGCTGTCACTGTGCCGGAACAGGTGTTAGTTAATTCTGTTGATTGCTTTGATCTGATTGCCTTTGATCTTTGATGTGATTACAGTTACAGATACACACACACACACACACACACACACACACACACACACACATTTTGAGGTTAAAGGGCATAGTTTGAAATCTCTGAAGAATCTCATCATAGTGTACACACACCGGCAGTAGCCACCGTGGCCCTTTCAGAATTTCCCCAGAGAAAATTTTCTAGTTAGGGCCTCGGGGCAATCGCACCGAGCACTGGTCCCATACAGCAATAGCTGTAGGGACCAGTGCTCGGGGCGAAGCACAACTTAACTCTTTAAGCACAACTTAAAGAGTTGCAGGACAAATTATATATCAAAACGTGCGGTTTGATCGGGATCGGTGTGCTATTACTTTTCTCTACAGAATACGAATTTTTCGCGACGTAAGTCGTGAAAAACTGCTCAAAATTTTGCATTGAAATGAATGGGACGGCCGACAAAAAATGAGCGAAAAAGAACAATCATTGGAGATTTTTAAACGTCTACTTCTCCGGCATAATTTCACCCAGAGACTCCATTCAAACTTTAAACAGTAGACACAAGTCTTGTGTATCGGTGTATTAATCCACGTTTCGATAGGTCTTATAGTTTTTTATCAATCCCTGTTCAATGACCATGATCATTTTTGGAGAAATTCTGAGATTATAATGGGTGTGTATTGCACGGAATGTTCGTGTCAGAGTGTGTGATGTCATCGCTCAGAGTGTAGAGGGAGAGGTAAAACTGTCAAAAAATAAATTTTAAAACTGCGCTCCAGGCCGCAAATTCCACTCTACAGAAATAATTTATATATAGAAACGTAGGAAAATTTGTCTTCTCACTCACAATCCTCTGGTAAAGCTGTCAGAGTTATAGTTTGGGCGTAAGACGCAGAGATGCACCACCATCACCCACCAACAGCCTCATTGGCTCCCATATTAAAAATGCAGGGAGATTTCGGAAAAAGGGAAAAAAACCTTTTTTTTTAGATCGCTCTAACAAAGCTATTTTTTCATTTTTCTTTAAAAAAATCATATGTAGACGTTCAGGAAGAACTCAGGACGCTCAAAGTGAAGTCGGATCAATGATAGGTATTATGGTTTTGCCAAAAATGCTTTCTGTTCGAGGACAGAAATTTCAGTCTGTCCACCTCTGCTGTCCCTATGCCGGAACAGCTGCAGTTAATTCTGTTGATTGCTTTGATCTGATTGCCTTTGATCTTTGATGTGATTACAGTTACAGATACACACACACACACACACATGCACGTAAGCACGCACACTCCTCACACATGCATACACATGTTTCAAACACACGCACACACACACACACACATACACACACACTAACTTTATGTGATTTTAATTACACAAACACACACACATTTACATTTACATTTAGCAGACGCTTTTATCCAAAGCGACTTACAGGAAGAGTAAAAACAAACACACACACACACACACACACACACACACACACACACACACACTTTGAGGTTAAAGGGCATAGTTTTAAATCTCTGAAGAATCTCATCATAGTGTACACACACCGGCAGTAGCCCCTGTGGCCCTTTCAAAATTTCCCCAGAGGAATTTTTCTAGTTTTATCTGCTACATTTACTTTAAATAGTTGTTCATGTCTGGTCTGAATTATGATCTGATTCATGTGACAAAATCTTGTTTATGTATTTCACGATATTGACAAATGAAGATGTTCGTGTATGTTTTTTTTCTATCTGAATCAAATTGATTTAAATCTTTTTCTAATCAATTCTGCATCATTTTTGAGTTGCTGAAGGATTTTATTAAAATCATTTGCTGCACTGACTGATGGTTAAACTAAATGATTTGTTGTTGTTTATTTTACCACGAATAAAATATTATGCATCTCATGAATAATCATTCAGAGGTCAAATATATGTGTGTGGGTGAGTCCAACTAGAATTGTGTATTGTGTAAAACTAATCAGAATATCAACATTGACTCTAAAAGTGTCATTATGTATTTTGAACAGGAGACATTTAACACTGATTTCACTGTAAACTCGCTGATTGATGTACGACCCTCATCTGACTCAGCACGTTGATAGAGAAAACATGTTCAAATATTCATGTCATGTGTTTATGATTGAGCTGAATATCTGTAAATCACAGCAGCTTGTTTCTATGGTTTATTATTATAGCCATGAATTTACTTCTTCTGTTTAGTTTATATTAGGTTGGTACTATGAATATACCTGAATATGGAGGAGGTTGATTTATGTACACACACACACACACACAGATCTGTAAAGAGAAAATAAAAGAAACTTGAACAGCCTCAACATATTTCAACCCGGCCTTTCTCAAGGAAATGTGGCTTTAAGTGATGTCCTGGCAGGTGTTGACATATACCACATACTGGTGTTGTGTATCACAAGACACTACCAAGTGATTGTATAAACAGTGTAAATTAAGTTATTACAGCAGAGAGGACTGCAGGAGAACATCACTCTACCACAGTAACCACATTCAAACTTTCATTCTCAGTGGAAACTCTGGTTTAAAATAATTACAGATGCTTTTCAAAAAATGTAAACACACCATATAGTCATGCATTTTTTACAAAGAGAGCCACAGAGGAGTCAATAAACATTAAAATGATATGAAACTTGTTATTTTATGTAACTTTATACTTTTACTCCGCTACATTTAGGTGACAGCTTTATTACTTTCAGGTGGAAAACCCCCCAAAAAACATGATCGGTTTAAAGTGATTAGACATTTGTTATCAATCAAATTACATAATAGAATGTAAGTAGTTAAAATGATTCAAAGAAAATTAAAATGCTGCTTACATAAGTGCATCAATAATAATAATCCAATAATATATTTGGAATATATAAAACAATCTAAGTGGGTCCATTCTGCATAATGGGTACTTTTAGTTTTGTACTTTTACTTCAGTAAGTTTTGAATGCAGGACTTTTACTGCAGTAAAGTAATCTGAATACTTCTTCCAGCACTGTCAGGGAGTCAGAGGAGACAGTTCAGCAGCAGTTACAGGGACATGGATCAATGCTCAGGGACATTTTGGATCTTTCTGCAGGATTCTGTATCGAGGCGGGGGGTGCATCAGTGGGAGGAAACACAGTCGTTGATCCTGTTTGAAATGTTTGATCCACCTGTGAGACGATACAGAAGTTTTAAACAGTCGACTGGATGATTTACAGGTAAGCTAGATTTATTTTCACTTATCTGATATTCTCTGTGTCTCTGTGGACTCACTGTTGATCTCTAAATAGATTTAGGACACATGGTTTAACATGTTATTTACACTAATGTAGACATATCTTGTATTATGTTATTGTAGTTTCAGCCCAGTCTGCAGCAGCATTTCTGTTCTTTATTATATTTGACATGAAGGTTGTTATTAATTATTATAATGCCTGATGGTGAATCCATGAAGCAGAAAGACTCAGAAGAGGATTAGGGCCAGGCCTTTAATACTACTACTACAACTTAGTACTACTACAACCTTAAGCAGTGCAGTTTTTCCTTATTTTATGACTAAAAATATTCACATAAATTACATAAAAGTAAACTTTACCAAAACAATAGTTGTGATTCTTCCAAGAAAAGCTCATCTGTGTGTGAGGGGATGTTTGTAATAATACAGCCTTGAATAATTTATTTTCTCTCAGTGGTTCGTTATGTTGTAAACATTATGTTCAGATATGCTTTAATAAAAATGAATAATCATAATATGCAACTGACAAGTCTGATATTTACAGTGATTTCATCCATACCTTCATGTAGAAACAACATAAAGTAAAATACTTGTGTAGCACTCCCCTCAATAGCCCTTTTACTAAGGGCAGGCTTTTGGGTGCGTTAATTGTATTTTAACCCTGATTTATAAGTAATTTTTCAATAGTGATTTGGATTTCGTTTTTTCATAAACAATCAACTGATACACCTAGATTAATTCACCTTTTAACCATAGGACTGTAAATAAAATGTTTTTTATTTGAGTGTTTTTCTCCTAAAACATGCAAAGGAAATATCACAAAAATAAACAAATCAATGATTTACTTCAATTATTAAATGCATTCAAACAAAACATCAATACACTTTAACTGAAAATATGTTTAAAGTAAATTATTTGTTGTCTTCTTCAAAACACTTATGTGCCTCTTTGCGTCGTCGTCTCCTCTCCTTTTTTCTCTGTCAAGTTTTCCCCAAAAACACACATGCTCACACTTCCTGTCTCAACCTGTCAATTACACCTTAACCAAACAAATTACCTGGATCACAGTTCTTCTCAGTCAGTACTTCTTATCTCCCCATGAATTTCTTCATAATAAAATGAAATATTTAACCATGTCATGTACCGTTTTAATCTTATTTATTGCACCTTACTCTTTTATCAAACTATTTTAACCTTCATGAATTATTCCTTTCACATTTTAATACACTTTTAGTAACAGTTTTAACCAAATATGAACCTTTTTAAACAACAAATTATTCATTATTTATGTTTGAGTAAGAATTCTTGTTTTAAATAGAAATAGACTAAATTAGAGATAATCAACATGCAAAACAAATTTCTTACAAATAACCAGTTAACATCATCTTCTGATGTCACAACAGCAGATTAACTCTTATTTATCCAAAAACAACAAAACACAGATCACTGAGAATGGTTTCAAGCTGAGTCTAGATTTGTCTCATATTTGATACCACATGTATATATAAAATATAACATAAACATAAAATCTGACTTTCTACATAATGTCTGTAGAAGGTGAGTTAAGTGAAGAGGTGGAGTCTGTAGGAAACTGGTTTGTCTTGTCTCCCCCTTCATCCTCTATCTACTCCATTCTACTCTGTTGATTTGTCCTGTACAACAACATCTACTGCACGTCTTCTGTCCTGGTGGAGGATCCCTCCTCTCTCTCTCCCTGAGGTTTCTTCTTCTTTTTCCCTGTTAAAAGGGTTTTTTTTCTGCTACCATGTACAGTCTGTAAAGCCCTTTGAGGCAAATCTGTGATTTATGATTTTGGACTCTATAAATAAAATTGACTTGACTTGACTTGTCTGCAGCTTTTAGTCACAGTCCACCTGCTTTATCTCCACAGTTCATCTCAGGTTCATATTTCCTCTTTCTAAGTTGAAAACTGGCGCCATCTGCTGTCAGAATCACACTACTGTATCTTTGCTCAGTGTAATAAGTATGCTGCATATTTCCTCTGTCTCAGGTGTAATGTGTGAACTTTGAGCTCATGTGTGTGTGACTCTTCACCTCTGTCTCCTCTCACAGGGAGAAGATGATCTGCAGCATCCTGCTGCTCCTCAGCCTGACCTCCTGTGTCTCTGGTTAGTTTACTTCTTCACTTTATTATCCATGTTGTGGCTAAGTGGCCCTTTACACACTCGGATGGATGTGTCAGAGCAGCAGAGGTCAAAGTCAAAGACAAAGTCTACACTAGACCAGTTGCTCGGCTTGTTGAACTTCAGGATCATTCCAAAGACACTTGATGAATTCCATGTCTTACACATTTGCGAGGCAAAACATGGAAAAATGTGGGGGTGGCTGTTAAGAATTCTCCAAGTTAGAAATAGGTTTTTGTATTTGTGCTTTTATTCTGAAGTTCTGACGTTTTATTTTGAAAGCAGTGCACGCAGTTCCTTCCTGTCTCACGTTTGCCGATTGACATGTTGTTTGCAGTGGTACGGCAGGCGCTGATGATAAACTGCATTGTACCAGAATACGTCGCTGCACAGTCCTTCAGTTCGTGTGCTTTCTGACTGAAGCCCTGCAGTGGTCAGTTAGACTAAAATCAGCATCAGAGGTCACAATCCTCAACAGGCCCTTTGCACACATACCTGTTTATTGCTTGCTAGTTTTTCGGTCTGTAGTTGTAGTGATGTTGATTGTAGTTCCTTCAAGTTTTTCAGTATTTGTGCGGCATGCAATTCCTCTCACTGTTGGGACCTTGCCACATGTGGACTTTGGTTCATTTGTGGATTTGGACAAACGTGAAGAAAAATGCAGCAGCATTTCTCATTGACTTCTCAAAATGATATCTGGGGTCCATTTTAGAAGAAGAAAGTCTGTCTGCTCCTCACTTTCCCTCTCTGTCTCCTCAGCAGGAACATTTGTAGTGAATGTGACTCAGAGCTCCTATCAGGCAGAGGAGAACCAGAACATCACACTGGAGTGGACCTTCACCACCAAACCTGAAGCTTCACTAGACTTCCTTTTTATCTTCTGTCAGCTGTTAGCTGAACTCAGACCTGTATTCCTGTTTCATCTACATGAAGGTGTTGAGGTCTCAGAGTCTCAGGATCAACAGTTTACAGGACGAGTCCAGTTTGACGACGACGTCCTCAGAGAAGGACGACTCAGACTTCATGTGTCCAGACTCAGGATCAATGACTCTGGAGATTATTTGTGTGAAGACCTCAATGGGAGAACAAATTTCGAATGGCATCCCAACATCACTGGTAAGTTGATTCAGTAAAAGTATTTGATAAATGAAAGTTGCAGATGTTTGTTTCTTTTACTCAGTAAAAACACTGCAGCACTATGAGGCTGAATTAGATGAGACAGACTGGCTTTCAATCACTGACTTAGAATACGAATATATTTATTCTTTTCAATTAAAAAAAGGTTTCCTCTCCTCCAACCCGCTGAGTTTATTTTCTGTCCTTTCCAGCAGCTGCTGATGAGCCCAAACCTCAGAGAGCGACAGTGAGACCACAACCAGAGGCTCGGGGAGATTATTTTCTCTTCAGTGGACTGACAGTGTTACTAGCAGCAGTTCTACTGGTTCTCTGTGGTGGAGTGGCAGGTTTCGGAGCTGGTGTAGTGATTTTATATGTTGCAGCGTACTTATATGGTTTTATTACTGCCAGGTAATAAAGTCATAACCAAAGAAACAACGAGAGACAACCTCTAGGGTTTTCTTAAAGTTTTAGAAAATGAAATATATATATATATATATATATATATATATATTCACATAAGATAACTTTTTTATTTCTGTATTGTGCAATTTAAACTGAAATACTCCTTTTTTAATTTGTTTTTATTCGTGCTGCTATTTCTTGTCTGTTATTTCTTTCTTTCATTGTGTTCAAAAGAAAAATCTCTGAGTATCAACAAGTTGTTATTAGTGGTGAGGAGCAGCAGAGGGAGCTCTTTACTGAAGGGAGCTGCTCTGCTTTAGAAAGTCTCACCTGTCTGCAGGTTACAGCTCTCATCATTTACACCATCAGACCTTTAAATGGAGCTGATGATCACAAAGATCTTCTGCTCTCATTTCATCTGCTACATTTACTTTAAATGTTTGTTTCATGTCTGATCTGAATATTGATCCGATCCGCTCGTATTGCAATGCCTCTTTAAAATAAGATATTCATGAGTGTAACTTTTCAATTCTGCATCATGTTTGAGCAGCTGTTGAATTTTATTAAAATATTTTTTCTCTTGTTTGCACAAACTGATTGTTGAACTGAATGATTTGTTCAATTGTTCCCCCAAATAAAAATTCATTAAATATACTATATATTGAATTGAGTTATTCAGCTTATAAATAAAACATTCAGAGGTCAAATATATGAAAATTGATCATTTTTATTATTGTCATGGAAACAAACAGCAGAAGATGTTAAAATATTAACAAAGAGGATTTGGACAAACAGTCACTCACTCATTGGTTGGACCAATCACAGCTGACATTGATAGACGAGGGGCGGGACTACACCCTGGACGGCCAATCAGAACAAAGGAATGTTTCTGCTCATCACATGTTTAATATTACAGGTAGAAACTGGTGAAATGGTATTAAACCTGAACTTTATTTCCTTTAGTTGTGATCCTGACGTGGAAGCAGCTGGAAATGAAAAATAAGAACATTGTTCAAACAGGCAGGACTGTAATTCATTTTAATCATATTTGACTGATTTTAGTAAAAAATAATTCAGTGGCTATTTCAATGTGCAGTAGATGTTTTTCAGCCGGAGCTGAGTTTCCCTCATTTCAGGGTTAACATACTCGAGGTTTTCAGAAAACCTGCTTTCTGGAACATAATATAGAATATAGGAACGTTATTTATTGTTTATTTTTATTCTATTTAACTACAGTCATGGAAAAAATATTAGACCACCCTCCAGTTTCTTGTTCATTTTAATGCCTGGCAAAAGTAAATGTGCATTTGTTTGGACAAATATATTGATAACAACAAAAATAGCTGATTAAAGTTTACCTTAAGAGCTGATATCGAGACATTTAACATGGTTTTTATGATAATAACCAAAAGTATCATGAAGAAAGCAAAGGAAAATGTCCAGATATCAGCTCTTAAATTAAACTCTTATCAGCTGTTTTTGTTGTAATCATTATATTTGTCCAAACAAATGAACCTTTAGTTGTACCAGACATTAAAATGAGCAAGAAACTGAAGATAACAAAGGTCTAATAATAATGGTCTAATAATTTTTTCCATGATTATAGTAAAATCATGAGTTCACTCCGATCCACAGTCCTGTCAGAAGGTGGCGCTAATGATCCTGAAAGCTGTTTGCAAATAAATAAATAAATAAATAAATAAATAAATCATAGACTGAAATAAATAAATAAATAAAGAAGAAGAAGAAGTGACCGGATGTGGGCGGGGCTTAACGAGACGCTCTGTCCAGTCCGGGATCCAGAGTGAGTTCAGCAGCAGTCCCAGTGGAGAGCAGGAGCAGGAGCAGGAGCAGGAGCAGGAGCAGGAGCAGGAGCAGGAGCAGGAGCAGGAGCAGGATGGAGGAGGAGAACCAGGACCAGGAGGTCTCACATGTTCAGGTCAGAGTTCATCCTGTTCACACACTAAAACTCTTCTCTGTTCCTGCACACAAACATGGCGACATGTTTGTGTGAATGTAAGTCGGTGAAGACAGAACTTTCGTTTCCGTTCGTTTCTTTACTTTAGTTAGTAAACAAACAGGCGTGTTAATAATTATAAAAGCTCTTCTTTTATTCATCAAAACACACATTACAACTCACGTCCTGGCCGCGCGCTCTCTGCTTTTCTCCGCTGCTGCTTTCCCGCCGCTCGGCCGCTAAGCATGCTGGGTAATGAAGTTCACTATAGTGGTGGGAGACACTGCAAAATGTGGTATCAATCTGATACCAAGTAAATACAGGGCCAGTATTGTATTTTTTACTTAAAAAATGAATATAGGAATATTAATGTTCCTTTGACAGTTAACACAAACGGGTTATTATATTCAGCCATATTTATATGTCAGGTTTGAGGTATATATCTTCACATAGGTATATATTTCTCAGTTCCAGTAAAATCATTAATTTAGATTAATTGGCTGAATTGTATATATTTAATAAGTCTGCTAAAATTACAACTATGATGACCAATTTCACTTTGTAAAATAACACAAACTAATGCTGGAGATGACCAAATCTTCCTTTCACTTCTATAAATCAGCTCCCTGATATTCTTGAGCAGTGACCTGACCTGGGGATCCCTCTCCTCCTCCCTCTGTTTACTCTGCAGCTCTGACTTCTTGTCTGAGAAGAGAAGAGAATTAATACATCAGTTGAAGAGAATTAATATATCAGATAATCATCTTCAGATCATTCAGAGTATTTGAATCATTTCTGCAGATGTACATATAAAAAAGACCTGCTGGCTCTGTAGGTGAACTGCAGGGGGTCCAGGAGTGGGTCTGTGGTGGATTAGAGGTGTGACAGAACAAGGAGCTGAAGGACTTCATAACCACAGAGGTCAGGGCGACGGGGCTGTAGTCATTTAGTTCTGTGGTCCTTGTTTTTTGGGGGGGCGGGGATAATGGTGGAGGTACTGCAGTCTGGGGGGACGCTGAGGTGGGCAGAAGTGGAGAGGCCTTGGCCCCTGCTGAGGTGGTGCAGGTGGAGCTCCTGGGCTGGAGCTGGTGGAGTGTGTCAGCTCTAGGGTTGTCACCATACTAAAATTTTCAACTTGATACCGATACTCAGGAAAATATTTGATACTCGATACCATTTTCGATACCACAAGGATAAAACTAAAGAGCCCAAAATTTAACAGAAATATTTTTATCAACAAGAAAAATGCAACATGTGAAAATGAACAGAAGCACAGGTTAAATATTTATAATAAAAAACAGTTGTGGAAAAGAAACTGCAACTATTATAACAAGCTTCAGGTCTGAGGTAGTGCAAAAAATAAATAAATACAATAAACAATAACAATTAGAACAATATTTTGAGGTTGTATGCTGTGCACAATATTAGGCAAGTGTAACCCCTTTTACCACCGGCTCGTGTAGTAAAACCCACTTTATGTTATAAAGATGAAGCTTTAACTCTTATGCAAATGATTTATGGCAAAAGGCACATCTCGAATAATAAATTTCAGTCTAGGGTCCTGTATAATTCTCACTTGTAAATGATGGAGACTGTAGGGAATTCTTACCTGTATATACCTTAATACTTAAATAATAAACACAAATCAATAAACCCACACAATGATCGCAGTTTCAGGAAATGTATTAAAGTTTAGGAGAACACACATCCAAACATTTTTCGTTGAAAATGAGATATAGAAAATAAGAAAATAGAACCCCGGGGTATAAAGTGTTTGTCTTATGTTAAACTGTCTTATTTTATTTTGAGTGCACTCTTTTTCGACTTTCGTTGGCGCGCTTTAGTGGGATCTCATGAAGGAAACCTTTGATAACTGTACTCCCGTGTGTTAGTGTAGCCGTAGCCGTAGCTGATGAATCACTCGCTCGTTGCGGTAACGACCGTCTCCGCTCGCAGCGGCAGCCCTCCGTTTTCCCTCGGCAACGGCGAAGCGACCTCCGTCCCCCTCAGCAACAGCGAAGCGACCTCTGTCGGCGACTCTCTCCCGAGACGACTCAACAACGCTCCGCCCGTCCGTGCAGGCGGCGGTTCCCCTCAGCGAGGACGGTGGTATTAGCCTAGCTCCTGCTAGCTAACGGACCTGGACTCGTTCACCAAAACACAAGCGGCGGTGGAGAGTCCGACTCACAACCTCTGAGCACGTCGCTCAACTACAGTTCAAAGTCTCTGTCACTCACGGATAAAATCCACATTGACAACGCACACAGTCCCTGAGTATCTGCGGTTCGCCATTAACACCTTGCTCCTTCCTCTTTTTCCCTCGGGTCCTCCCCCGGAAGTGTAACATTCAGGTCATGAACTTACGCATGAACTCACGTACATAATGTAACGTTAAGAATTACTTTTAACTTCTTTTTAAAACATTCACACCCCGTTAGATGATATTTTTAAAGTTATTAATTTTAAACAAAAAGTATTTATACATTTTAATACCTTATTTATATGAAACAGTTATTTATGGAAATTTTAACTTCACCATGAAAATAATGAAATATTTATCAGAGTATTACACAAGCTTGATAAAAAAATAACAATAACTTAACTTAAGTGTTCATTCCTTGGCTAGGTATCGATAGATTTGAAAATGAGTATCGTGTCCGGATACAACGTTTTAGTATCGATACTTTTTTGAGTATTGATACTTTTGACAACCCTAGTCAGCTCTGTCCCAGTGTCTTTTAAATCAACAGTAGAACTCGTTCAGTCTGTTGGCCAGGTGAACATTATTCATGGAGTGGAGTCTGTAGGTTTGTAGGTCATGATCTTTCTGTTCTCTGCAGACAGAAGCAGAGTCGTTGGCTGAGAGCTGGTGTTGGAGCTTCTCAGAGTGCTGGCCTTTAGCTTCTTAGCCTTGCTAAACGTGTACTCTGACTCTTTAAACCTGTCCCTGTCCCCACTCCTGAATGCTTCCTCCTTTTCCAACCATAACTGTCTGGGCCTGGCTGTGATCCAGGGTCTGTCGTTGTTTTAACTCTCCCTGGCGCTTGATGGTTCTCAGCTGTCCTCACAGAAGCAGATGTGTGATGTCACAGCCTCTGTGAACTGATCCAGACTGTTGCTAGCAGACCTGACAACGTCCCAGTCAGTACAGTCCAACATGGCTGAAGACCCTCCACGGCCATGCTGGTCCACTTCTTTGTTGTCCTCACAACAGGCTTCCAGAGCTTTAGTGTCTTCCTGTGTGCAGGAATCAGGAGGACCATGTCCTGGTCAGAGTGTCTCAGTGCAGCGAGGGGGACGGCATGATGGGCACCGTGACTTGTTGAACATCCCCCTTTTAGGCCAAAGATAACCCAGTTCTTTTGTTGGGTTGCTGCAGACCACACTGACAAGGGGCACCGCAGCAGGTTATAACCAACAGTTCACACTGGAACATTGAGGGTTATGTTACACAGACGTGCTCTAAATATTATTGATGGTTTTAGATAACTTGCTCCACCATGGCATCTTACTGACCCTCTCTCTCTTTCTGTTTGTTGCTATAGAAACAGGAAGAAAGAGAGGGACTCAAACATCACCACTGTCAGCTCTGTGACAAATCCTTCACAACAGCTGGAAGTTTAAAGATACATCTACGGATTCACACTGGAGAGAAGCCGTACAGCTGTGACCAATGTGGGAAAGCTTTTACCTGGGCACAGAGCCTTAGACAACATAAACTAATTCACTCTGGAGAGAAGCCGTACAGCTGTGACCAGTGTGGGAAAGCTTTTAACACTGCAAAGCACCTGAAACGGCATCAACGCATTCACACTGGAGAGAAGCCGTACAGCTGTGACCGATGTGGGAAAGCTTTTACCACTGCACAGCACCTGAAAGGGCATCAACGCATTCACACTGGAGAGAAGCCGTACAGCTGTGACCAATGTGGGAAAGCTTTCACCTGGACACAGAGCCTTAGACAACATAAACTAATTCACTCTGGAGAGAACCCGTACAGCTGTGACCAGTGTGGGAATTCTTTCACCACTGCACAGCACCTGAAACAGCATCAGCGCATTAACACTGGAGAGAAGCCATACAGCTGTGACCAGTGTGGGAACACTTTCACCACTGCATGGGACCTAAAACGGCATCACCGCATTCACACTGGAGAGAAGCCATACAGCTGTGACCAGTGTGGGAAAGCTTTCAATCGGGCAGGTAACCTGAAACAACATCAACTCATTCATTCTGGAGAAAAACTGTACAGTTGTGATAAGTGTGGGAGAGCTTTCAACAACTCACCGAACCTGAGACAGCATAAACGAATTCACACTGGAGAGAAGCCGTACAGCTGTGATCAGTGTGGGAATTCTTTCACTCAGGCACGTCACCTGAGAAGGCATGAACTCATTCACACTGGAGAGAAGCTGTACCTCTGTGACCAGTGTGGGAAAGCTTTTTCCACGGCATGTAACCTGAAAAAACATCAATACGTTCATACTGGAGAGAAACCGTACAGCTGTGACCAATGTCAGAAAACCTTTGTCTCCACAGATCATCTAAAATGCCACAGACGTGTTCACACTGGAGAGAAACCGTACTGGTGTGAACAATGTGGGAAAACATTTTCAAAACGTAATTCCCTTGATTCTCACCGACGTGTTCATAATGGGGAGAAACCGTACTGGTGCGAAATATGTGGGAAAAAGTTTTCCTGGATTGGTACCCTTAAAACACATCAGCACACTCACACAAAGTCTTTCTAAGTGTTTTTAGAGCCACGCCAGCTGCTTCATGCCTCCTCTCCATGTACTGTGTTGTTTTATTCTGAACTTGTCTCTGAAACTAAAGACTGACAGCAGTAACTGAGTCTGACTGAGGTGGTTTGATCCAGTGAGGAGGAAGAGGAGATGAATAAACAGAGACACAAAAACACTCCAGAGTTCAAACTTAGACTGAACAAGCCTTTATTCTTGTGGAATTATGAAAAAAATCAAAATATCATTTTAAACATTGATCTATTGTTACTTTCATTCTCAGCATCAACATGGTCATTATTATTAATGATCTGACACCAGTAACATAATAAATATCATTAAAACATGCACAGCCTGTAATCGGTGCTGGAATGTAACTCATCACATTTGTTCAAGTACTGTACTTAAGCAACGTTTTTTGGGAGTCGTAAGTTGAATATTTCCATTTTAAATCACTCTATACTCATTATGCACTACATTTAACTGGCATCTTTAGTTATTTTACCAGTTGAGATTTAACATGAATTTTTTTTAAATGTTCAATTATTGAAGATTCTTACATGAATCCAGGATTAAAAAACTGGAAAAAATACATTTTTTATCTGGATTTTTATTCTGTGTTATGTTTTTATATTTAGAATTTTTATTTTATTTAAATTTGTTGACTTTTTTTAATCTTGCCATATATATTGATGGGGATATATTGATTTGATAAACTCTGTAACTACTAAACTCTGTAACTTCAGTTCCTTTGAGTTAAGTTCTCCACGTCAGCAGTGTTTGCATTACTGCTGGAAAACATGTTTATATGTCTGGATCGATACAGATGTTCACATCTGCACTGACTCACCAAACATGGATCATCA
This sequence comes from Centropristis striata, assembly GCF_030273125.1. NCBI lineage: Eukaryota > Metazoa > Chordata > Actinopteri > Perciformes > Serranidae > Centropristis > Centropristis striata. Next base: position 3,865,804 of record NC_081533.1, on the reverse strand, counting down.
CACGTCTCCAGCTTGGAGGGACAAAGTGCGTCTCTCTGCAAATAACATCTGCGTGCCATCGGACCATCAACTCAATGAATTCTTGTAACTTGGTCAGATCTTCTTGATCCTATTTGGCTGATAGAACTCTGTCCCTATCCAGCTGAACAGTGTGATGTGACTCTGTTTCTACATGATTGATATTCTTGTCTGACTTGTATACTCATCATAATCTTTGTATTTTTTCTATATGTTATCTTGTATTAAAATTACTTAAAGAAAAGCATGTTTTAAATACTTTTTATTTCTAACTAAGGAATCATTTGTTAAATTCCTCAATAAATTAGTACATAACAGCATATTCTGTAGTTAAAATGAGCCCTATGCTGACAACAGTAAAATGCTGCTCACATGAAGCAGCTCCTTCATCTGGATTTTAATGTTTCTTAATATTACCGTCAGTGGAAGAAAATGAGCTGAACTCGGCTCTTTATAATGTGTCAGTTTTGCATTTCCTCTTAATGCTTTTATTGTTTTAACTGAAGTACTTTGAATGTTCGTTGTCTTTCCCCTGTTAGCACACACTTTACAAAAGGGGAAACAAAACCATGTAGATGTGTTTGTCATGGAGATTAAACAGTATGAAGAAAATATATAATATTGTTAGTTAACTGGTGTATAATTGGCATTTGTGTAATTTTGCTTCTCTTTCTGGAAACAAGATGTTTTTACATCCTGTCTATAGTTAAATGTTTTAATCAATTTTAAATTAAAATATGTTATTATTTCAGGTGGAGGGTGGCCACAACTGCATTTCATTTTGCAAATCTTATGTTGTGAAAATAAAGCTGAACCGAGAACACTGAACTTGTGGTTTCAAATAATTCTCATGCAGACCCTTTGTGTTTCTAACATAGGGCAGTCCGTGGCCTAGAGGTGAGGAACCAGGCTGCGAACTGGAGGGTCGCTGGTTTGAATCTGACACTGATGATCCTAAATAGATACTTTCCATATTTATCACTCTGAAGTTCTTAAAATTTCCTCTCAGTAGATGTCAGACGGGGAGAAATCTCTCTTGCCTCTGATAGTATAAAAAACATCTGTTATTATTGTCCGTCGGCGAGGTGAGCCTCTGGTCTTGTGTTTGGTATCCTTGGTGACGTTGAGGGATTCCCTCTGCACTGAAATGGACCAAATGACCAAATATGGTTATGTAGGTCAGCGGAACTCCAGGGAGGCGGGGCTACACGATAGAAATGCCTCGGTATCTTTGGAGGAGGATGGATTCATTTCTAAGACCAGACACTTGACACTTTGTCATTTCGATTGTGGGATTGTAACAACACAAGGTAATGTATGAATATATTTCTATTGTTGTCATTTTATCAATCCTGCTGTACAGATTTAGTATGTGACGAACTTTAACAGATGAAGAGACATTTTAACACTTTCGTCAATCTGACAGCTTTTCTTTATGAAAGAAGAATGAAAGAAGGTATGAGAAGTTTTTGATGCTTATGTTAGTTTAAATTAGATTATTTATAGGAAATGCAAAACTGACACATTATAACGAGCCAGAAGACTTAAAATAAGAACAAGTTACAGAAACACAATGTCATTCAACCATCTGAACCCCAGAGGTGGGCATGTTTTTATTTTATTTTTTTTACCAATTCACCAAAAAATAGACTGTTTATCGAAGCAAGGAACTGTGAAAACAGGCATTATTCTAGAAATGATTCAGACAGTCCTTTCACGGATTACAACAAACTGTCATTTGACGTCACCAGACTCGGAGCAGCGGGACTTCACATACATGCCAAGTAAAAAAGCTGCAGGAGCCACGATTAAAATCACCACAACTGCTGTTATGGAGACAGTGGCACAAGTTCCCATTGACAAGTGAGAATGAAATGAGAAAAACAAACAGTAACTAAGTTTGGACACACTGTGCTGATACACTGTGAGATATTTACAGGTCGCGGCGGGCGGAGGCTCGTCTGATCCGGTTGGACTGGAGGAGCATGCTCAATGGTAAATGGACCTGCACTTATATAGCGCTTTTCTAGTCGCTTTGCGACCACTCAAACAACTCACTACAGACTGACTCATTCACCCGTTCACACACACATTCATACTGGTGGCAGAGGCTGCCCTGAACGGTGCCACCTGCCACCAGCAGGAATTCATTCACACACTGATGAACGCAGCATCGGGAGACATTTGGGGTTCAGTATCTTGTTCAAGGACACTTGGACATGTAGGCTGCCATGGTCAGGGATCGAACCGGGATTGTGTTTTACACAGGACTGTTGTTAATATTTTAACATCTTCAGCTGTTTGTGTATCCATGACGATTAAAATGATCTATTTTCATATATTTGACCTCTGAATGTTTTATTTATAAGATGAATAACTTATTAAATAAAAAACAGTATATTGAATGCATTTTTATTTGTGGAACAATATAACAAATCATTTGGTTCAACAGTCAGTTAGAGCAGCAAATTATTTTAATAAAATCCTTCAGCAGCTCAAAAAATGCAGAATTCATTAGAAAAACATAGAAATCCTAAAAGCAACTTTTCACAAGTTAAACATCTTCATTCATCAATATGTAGAATAAAAGAAACATGAGTTTTAGTCACATGAACAGATGATCAGTGAGAGATGTCCCTTCAGTAAAGAGCTCCTCTGCTGCTCCTCATCAGTAATAACAGTGGGAACGACTCAGAGCTTTTCTATCAGCACACAGTGAAATACTGACAGTATATAACAGACAAGAAATAATGAGAATAGATCAAAGCCAGGTCTAACAAACAGAAATCAAACATTTCACTATAAAGTTCACATTAGAGGAATAAAATGTTTGAATGAAAGCTGAATATATAAACTGTGGACAGAAGATCAGAAGTTTGACAGTTTTCATGCTGTCAGACAGTAAAGCAGCTTCACTGTGAAAACTAACACATGAAGAAGAGAAACAGCAGGTTTGATCATTTATACAGATTATAAACAAAAGCATCACTTCCTGTGAGTCACTACAGTTCCATGACAGAACACATGAAGTTTAGAAATGTCAACAGTTCAGGTTGAATTAAATGTAATCTTAATATTTTTGTACTTGAAAACTGATTCTGAATCAAGAATAAAGTGATTTTGAGGAAATATCACAATTTTAAGCTTCGTCTTGGTTATTTTTTTGAATGGAAGGTAAAACTAGACAATAATGTTCAGTTTATTTCTATGATTCTTTGGGCGATTTTGTCATGATTTCTCTCGTCTGGTCTGGAAGCATCAAAGTTGTTGTTATTGATATCTGCTGATGTGTTCTGACTTACAGTTTGATGACCTGCCAGACAACTATTCTGTCCGTGGTAGAACATTTAATTTGTTCAAGTAGTTGGTGGAACAGTTAACTCTACTTCACCTGGTGGACTGTAACTTTTATCAAATCCACCTCTGAAGCAGAAAGCTTGTTTTTTACACAGAAAGTAACAGAAACAAAGAGTGAACAGAGCTGCTGCTGTCAGTCCACAGTAGAGGATGATCATTGCTGGACTCTCTGGTTGTGGTCTTGGTGTGTTTGGTGTCTCAGGTTGGGGCCGATCCCTCGCTGCTGCAAAGACAACAAACACATCTGACTCATTCATGTGAAGAAAAACATTTGACTGGAAAAGTGTCAGGATTATTAAAGTCCTCAATGATTTTCTTGTCAGATTTTTTTTTTAGAAAGTTTTACTGAATCAACTTACCAGTGACGTTGATCTGCCATTTGGAAATATTTCTCCAATAGAGGTCTTCACACACATAAAGTCCAGAGTCATTGATCCTGAGTCTGGACACATGAAGTCTGAGTCGTCCTTCTCTGAGGACGTCTTTGTCAAACTGGACTCGTCCTGCAAACTGTTGATCCTGAGACTGTGAGACCTCAACACCTTTATCTAGAAGAATCAGGACGAAAGTTCTGAGTTTAATGAACAGCCGGCAGCCGATAAAAAGGCGTTTGGTTGAAGCTTCAGGTTTGGTGGTGAAGGTCCACTCCAGTGTGATGTTCTGGTTCTCCTCTGCCTGATAGGAGCTCTGAGTCACATTCACTACAAATGTTCCTGCTGAGGAGACAGAGAGGGAAAGTGAGGAGCAGACAGACTTTCTTCTTCTTTGTGGATAATAAAGTGAAGGAGTAAACTAACCAGAGACACAGGAGGTCAGGCTGAGGAGCAGCAGGATGCTGCAGATCATCTTCTCCCTGTGAGAGGAGACAGAGGTGAAGAGTCACACACACATGAGCTCAAAGTTCACACATTACACCTGAGACAGAGGAAATATGCAGCATACTTATTACACTGAGCAAAGATACAGTAGTGTGATTCTGACACTAGATGGCGCCAGTTTTCATCTGAGAAAGAGGATGGGATGGGGAGAGGTTTGAGGAGCAGGAGTTCTGGGAGTGGCACATGCAGCAGGTAATGAAGCTCCACCATTGGTACTTGTACTTTACTTGAGTACTTCTATTTGATATAACTTTATATTTTTACTCCACTACATTTAGCTGACAGCTTTAGTTACTTTGAGGTCAAAGTTTATCATGGAAAAAAAGAGATCAATTTAAAGAGATTATGCATTTTAATAATAAATAAAACCACATTAACTGCATATCAAGTCGTAAAAAATAACCCTATCTGGACAACACAAGCATTCTGCTTCTATAAATGTACCAGTAATAATAATCTAATAATATATTTGGAATATATAAAACAATCTTTCTGCATAACGAGTACTTTGACTTTTGATACTTTTGTACTTTTACTTCAGTAAGTGTTGAATGCAGGACTTTTACTGTAGTGGAGTAACTTCACAGTGTGGTGTTAGTACTTTTACTGCAGTAAAGTAACCTGATTACTTCTTCCACCACTAACATGAATATAATAAATATCACTATGAGCTCAAAGTTCACACATTACACCTGAGACAGAGGAAATATGACACAGTTATTATGTTTCTGTATCTAGATGGCGCCAGTTTTCAACTGAGAAAGAAAGAGGAGAAACTGAGCTGAGAGGTGAATCAGGAGGACTTTCTACGGTTCATTAGTTAAAGTTCAGATCTCAAGTTCAGAGGTAACAACAGTCTGTGTGGAGTCATTACAACACGTCTTTGTGTTATTATCCTGATTATAAAAACAATATAAACTTCAACCTGTTTGTTTAGTTTCTTTCAGACATATAAAAACTTTATACACTGCAGTGAGCTGCTTATTCTACAGGATTGGTTGAACTCTATACAAAAATAAAAGATGAGGCTGATTCACATTTACCTGCATTTATATCAACATCTGAGAATTTAACTGCAAATAAAACAGTTAGTCTACTTTAAAACACATTGTGGCTCCATGATAACAGGCTCCATGCAACAGAACATGAGCATCAAAAACTTCCTCATGTTGTTGTTAAAACATAAAGAAAAGCTGTCAGATTGATTCAAGTGTTGAAATGTCTCTTTACTGACAGAATAAAACACATTATTATCTGTTAAATATCATCACATAATTAATCTGTACATCAAAAAATATATTATTACGTTAACGTGTGTTGATGTTTGCATGTTCTCTGGTCCGAGATCAGAATCCTTCCAACAAAAGTTAAACACGGAGGAAAAAGTAATCATAGGAACATTTGATGTACATGCAATTCACTTTTCAGTCAGAATATCTTCATGTTTCAGGTCCGCTCGTTTCACAACTTGGTGACTGAGAGCTCATGTATTTATGGCACAGACCTTCTACATGTGGATGTACATATCCGCCTATCAAAAGGCTCATGCAAATCCAGATACCGCACACAACAAATAAATCTATAGTGTGACATCTGGAGTGTTACGAACAGCAAGATCAGACTGTTGTCAACTGCATCGGAAGAACAGCATTGTCTTAAAAAATGACAAAGCACGTTAAGAATTTGCGGGCCAACCTGTCAGGTCCCGCCCTTCTCTCTGACGGTGCAGCAGCTCTGCTCTCTCAGTTTCCTCTCTGGTTATGAAATGAACTTGCTCGTCAGTTTTTGTTCCCAGTTCGACTTAAAGTCACCAAATCTTTCTGCAGCGACATTAAACTCCATAAACTATAGACAGCTGCTGTAGTTTTCAGAGCAGTGCATGATGGGAAGGTTATTTCTCTGTGACAGAGAGAGATCCGGAGCTGAAGGGAGACATGCAGGAAAGGACTCCAGTTTGTCTTGTATTTCTGTCAACATCAGCTGTTCATCAACTTTTAGCTCATTGACCAACACTTGAACTCATTCTCGGCTTACTAAATACACTCAAACTGTTTTTATTTTATTGCTGAAATATTTTCAATTAGACTTGAAAAACTTCCTCCAGGATTTGATCTTAGAGCTTCTCTGTCGACATCAGTTTAAAGCCTTTTTATTTGTGGGAACAATTTAACAAATCATTCACCTGAAAGAAAAAGTTTTAAATTCTTTGATTTTGTTAAAAAAACACAAATCTTCCATCAACTTTGGATTTCACAAGTTAAAGGTGTTTATTTAATCAATGTATAGAAACAGATAAAGATCAAGTCTCCTCCTCTCTCCTCCACAGAGTTCAGCTTTTCTCTTTACTTTTTGTGTTAAAGAACCGAAACATGTTCAGTTAGTAACAATCCTAAACTGCTGACACACACTTCCTCGCCTTGAGGAACATGATGTGAATGTAAAGGACAATGTTCCACAATGTGTGTTGTGATTGTGTTGGTGTTGACAGGCTGATGCAGTCAGAGAACACTTGATGCTGACGTCATTCACTTCTCACACTCACAACATCTTCATGTGCCTGCTCTGCTGCTTCAGCTTCACTCTGACGTCAGAGGCTCTACTCCTGCTTTATATAGAGACACGCCCATCTGTTCTGATTGGCCGTCCAGTGTGTAGCCCCGCCTCCCACCTCTCAGTGTGAGCTGTGATTGGTCCCGCCTCCAACCTGAGTCTTCTCCTCCGCTTTCATTGGTTCATGATGCTTCAGCTGCTCCTCCAGTGTGACAGCTGACAATATGAGCCTCTAATCAAACTAGTCTGGAGAAAATCACACTTTCACACATTTAGCTTCAGGACACAGGGACGATCCAGCCTCCTGCAGAAAGATTTAAAATGTGCATTAATCCATGAATAAAGGACTTTCCTCTCTGGTCACATGTGCATGTTTCCTGAGTGTGACTGTGTGTTTCAGTGGCTGAGAGAGAGAGAGAGAGAGAGAGAGAGAGAGAGAGAGAGAGAGAGAGAGAGACTAAATCTGAGATAATTTCACTTGACCAGATTATTAAAATTAAGATTTTTAAGACTTTTTAAAGACTTTTTTAAAAGAACCAAATAATCATCAGGTCACTCTGCTTGGGCCAGTTCGTCGCTGCTGGCAGCTTTAATTTATCTTGTTTTTTTTTTTTTTTTTGTAATATATTTTATTGATTTCACAAGAACAAACAACGAACCATACAGCACAGACATATTTAACCAAACTGCAAAATGAAAAATACACTAATTCACATATATGAATTGCACATCATACAATATACAAAAAAATCACATGGGGACTATACTGAAAAGGGAGAAGAGAGAGAGAAGAGAAAAAAAAAAAAAAAAAAAAAAAAAAAAAAAAAAAAAAGTATTCTATGACTTATTGATGAAGGTAAAATATGGTTGCCCTTTCTGCAGCAGGTCAACGAGGTCACCAGGAAGGTGATTCAACAGAGGTTGCCAGATACCATAAAATAAGTTGTCATTGCCCTTTAACGAGGCACTGAGGTGTTCCATAGGAAAAACCTTGAATATTTCCCTGTACCACTGTGTAACTGAAGGGGGTTTGTCTTTAATCCATTGAAACAAAACACATCTCCTCGCCAAAAGAAGCAGCTTGCCCATTAATATAAGCTGTCCAGCGGGTAAAGAGAGCTGCCCCTTATGTATATTCAAAAGAAATAAGATTGGTTCCAGCTTTACTGTTTTGTGAAAGATTGAGCTGAGTTCCTTAGCAATATTTTTCCAATATCTGGCTATCAAGGGACATTGCCAAATGCAGTGGTAGTATGTCCCTACCTCTTTTTTACACTTCCCACACAAAGGGGAGATCTGGGGATTTATTTTGTTTAGAAGGTGAGGGGTGCATTGTAGCCTGTGTAGAATTCTGTACTGGCTTTCTCTGAGTCTATTACAAGTAAAAGTTTTCTTTATAGATTCAAAGGCATCTGACCATGCGTTGGCATCGAGGTCAGCCTCCAAGTCCCTACCCCATGACTCCATATACCTGCTGGTAGTGACAGGATTCACAGAGTATAGTTTTGCATAGAACAGGGAGATGAATCTTTTACCGTTCATGGCAGTTAGATTAAAATTAAGGAGGAAACTTTCAACTGGGCTGACTAATGGTTGGTCTGTTGGGAGTGTAAAATTAGTTTGTACAAAGTGTCTCACCTGGAGAAAACCAAAAAAGTGATTATGTGGTATACTGTATTTTGTCTGAAGCTGCGTGAATGGCATAAAATTATCTTTTTCAAATAAATCAGCTACTAGTCTCAAGCCCCTTGAGTGCCAGACACCGAAAATACTTTTCCCTGTACCAGGAGGAAAGGCTTTGTTTTGAGTTAAAGGTTGTAAAGCTGATGAGAAGCCTCCCCTGTCAGAATGTTTAGCAACATCATGCCAGATCTTTAATGTGTTAAGCATGATGACATTATCTTTAACCTCAGCAGGAAGTTTACTCATTTCAGTTAGAAGAAAGCAGAGAGGGGAGAAAGGGGCACAGCACCAGGCATCCACATTTGTCTCCTGAAGAAGAAAATAATTGAGCCAGCCTGATATTATCCGAGCATGACAAGCATAATTATAAAAAAGAAAATTGGGAAGGGCCTGACCCCCCTCATCTATTGGTAATTGTAGAGTCTTCATTTTTAATCTAGGTTTCTTTCCGTGCCATATAAAATTTGAGAGAAATCTTTCAATATCTAGATTAGTTTTCTTAGTAATCTTAAGTGGCAACATTTGCAATGGGTATAATATTCTAGGGAGCACATTCATCTTTATTAGACTAATTCTACCCATCCATGACAGAGGGAGGTCAAACCACCTGTTAAGATCACTTTTGACTGCTGCCAGGGTTGGTGTAAAGTTTTGTTTATACAGTTCTTTAATATTTGCTGATACTCTGATGCCCAGGTAAGTGAAACCTGAAGGTGACCATCTGAAAGGGAAATTAACCAGGGATGCCTGGCCACCAAGGTCACCAAGTGGCAAGGCCTCTGACTTGCTGTAATTAATTTTGTACCCTGAAATCTGACCGAACTGACAAATGATTGATAACAAAATAGGAATTGAACTCTCTGGGTTAGTGATAAACAGCAAGATGTCATCTGCATAAAGCGAAATTCTATATTCGTTGCCTCCCAAAGCGACACCAGATATCTCATGGTGGCTCCTAATGGTTTCTGCCAGAGGCTCCAGTGCCAGTGCAAATAATAGTGGAGAGAGGGGGCAGCCTTGTCGTGTACCTCTACTCAGAGGAAAAACATCAGACTTGGAGCCATTTACAAGAACTCTGGCAGTAGGAGATCTGTATAGAAGTTTAGTCCATTCAATAAAACTTGAACCTAATCCAAACCTGTGAAGAACATCAAAAAGATACTCCCACTCTACGCGATCAAACGCTTTTTCAGCGTCTAATGAGATGGCGAGGACCTTTTTCTTTGTACTATGTGAAAATTGTATTATGTTCAGGAGCCTGCGAACATTAGAGTACGAATATCTATTTTTAATAAAGCCCGTCTGGTCTGGCTTAATTAAGACAGGTAGCACCTCCTCCAATCTTCTAGCCAAGAGTTTTGATAGAATCTTGCAATCAACCCCGAGTAAGCTTATCGGCCTGTAAGATGCACACTGATCAGAGGGCTTATCTTTCTTTAAAATCAAAGAAATGTGGGCCAGATTAAAAGTTGGTGGAAGCGCGCCCCTTTCAATAGATTCAGTAAACATATTGGTCAGAGGGCCCACCACCAGCTTTACCATCTTCTTGTAAAATTCGGGGCCGAACCCATCAGGGCCGGGAGCTCTCCCACTTTGTAAAGATTTAATGGTCTCCAGAACTTCCTGTGCTGTGATCGACCTACAAAGATCATTTTTGCATTCTTCAGATAATGTGGGAAGGTTTATTCTATCAAGAAAATGTTTCCTTTGCTCTGAGGTATTTTGGCACTCTGACGAGTATAGTTCCTGATAAAAATCCTTCATTATTTTACATATAGTTTTGGTTTCAAAATGTTCTGTGCCAGTTCTGTCCCTAAGTGATGGTATTGCATAAATCCCTGTACGGCCTCTGGCCAAACGGGCAAGAAGCCTACCAGGTTTGTTACCAGATTCGAATAGTCTATGTTTGGCAAAGAATATTGCTGATTCTGCTTTTTGGGTTAGCAGTTGATCCAGGGCAGATCGTGCTGCTTCTAATCTTTTAAAGATAGATATTGAGGAGGTAGCCTTAAACTCTCTATCTAGTGCTGTAATTTGCTGTTCGAGTTCTACCTGTCTTGCTAATGAACTTTTTTTCTTTGCAGCTGTGTACGATATTATGGCACCCCTCAGGAATGCTTTACCTGTTTCCCACAGGGTTGAAGCAGAGACATCAGGTGTATCATTTGTAGAAATAAAAAGTTCCCATTGTGATTCTAGATATGTTAAAAATGTAGGATTGCTAAGGAGAGATGGGTTTAGACGCCAGTGTCTGGATGTGGGGTCATAATAAGGTGGCAGAAGTTCAATAGTGACTGATGAATGATCTGAAAGGGTACATGTGTTAATAGAGCAAGTGTTGGTCCTGTCCAGAGCTAATCTCGAAATAAAAATATAATCAATTCTTGAGAAGGAATGATGAGGGCGGGAGAAAAAAGTAAAATCTTTCTCTTGTGGATTGATAATTCTCCATGCATCAAACAGGCCGAGATCAGAACAGAGCTCCCTTGTGGCTCTAGCCATCTTGGAGAGAGGAAGGGCATTGGGTGGGCTATGATCCATTCCTGGGGCCAAAACACAATTAAAATCCCCTCCAATTATTACCAGTGATGGACAAATGGAAGAGATGTTAGCCAGTAGTTTAGAGTAAAATGAGCTATCAAAAGTGTTGGGGGCGTAGATGCTTCCTATAAGAATTCGTTCGCCATATAGACACCCAGTAATAACCACAAACCTTCCCTCCGTATCACATATAACTTTATCTAGCGTAAATGCAATATGTTTATTTATAAGTATTGCTACCCCCCTACTCTTAGAGTTAAATGAAGAATAATATATTTGACCAACCCAATCACGTTTTAATTTTAAGTGTTCAAGATCAGTAAGGTGGGTCTCTTGTAATAGTGCCACATGTACCTTATCTTTTTTGAGCACAGAGAGTATTTTACGTCTCTTCACCACATGGTTGATACCTTTAACATTAAGTGTAACGATTTTTATGTTACTCATGGTGTAAATAACTTGTTAGATGGTAAAGGAAAATGGTGTGATTCAAACAAGTATAGCCCATGACATGAAACAAGCAATTCACTATTGTTTGGCAAATAAGCTGTGCTGATATAAACAACTCCTACACATGGGGGGAAAACAAGAACCACCCCCAAACACATACACAAAAAGAAACAAATATGAAAATAGTATGGGAGCATGAGAATTCAAGGAAAAAAGAGAAAAAAAAAAAAAAAAAAAGAAAAAAAAAGAGCTACTCAATGGTAGTGTTACAGGAGTACGTGCTGCTAATCGCTTCTGGAGAAAACTCAAAACAACTTCCGTATCTCACCCCCGCTCCCACAACATACAACTTAATAAGCATGTCGATATTCTGGTAATGTTATGAATTTAACATTATCCCTTCTCTGCTATCACCCCAAACTAATACATCAGATAAGGCTGTAAACGCAGCAAAGTGAGAAATACACTTAACTGAGCTAAATCAGCTCTGAAGCCTTTTATAGTTTTACACAGGCTGACTGTGCTGTTTCTTCCTTATCACACTGATATTCTGTTAGGCAGAATAACTTCAGTATCAATGCAACACAACTTACTCATTCCAGATGGCGTGTAGTAATGTAATCATACAGTAGACACGTCACAGTTCTGAGTGGTCTTCTATTTCAGTTTTTCAAGAAAGTTCTCTGCATCTCTCCGCGTTTCGAACCTGTGCTCCGTGCCGTTGTGGTTTATGGTGAGTGTAGCCGGGTAGCGCATGGTGAAGCGGATCCTCTTGTCTATTAAGGCTTGACACACTCCGTTGAAGGCGCGACGCTTCTCTCGGACCGCAGGAGACAGATCCTGAAGGATGGAGATCCGCTGTCCTTCATGTTCCAGGTTAGTTTTCCCCCGCACTGCTGCCATTATGCGTAATTTGTCTCTGGAGTTGTGGAGCTTAATAACAACCGGTCGGGGACGTGCTCCTCGCGGTCCCAGGCTGCGGTGCGCCCGGTCAATTTTAATGCGGCTTTTCGTCTCGGGGTTCGCCGGTCCAAGTCCAAGTATAGTAGGCAGCCAGGACTCAAAAAACTGTATAGGGCGATTTCCCTCCGTGCCCTCTTCGAGATTCAGGACACGGATGTTGTCCCGTCTGCTTCGGTTCTCCATATCATCCATGCCATGAGCCATTTGCTTCATTTTCTTTTCTGCTTCACCGAGCCTGGTCTCCAGATCAGCCACTATGTCCTCAACGTCCGAAACTCGCTGCTCCGTGGCAGTAATGCGTTTGGACTGGCTCTCTAAAGTTGTGGAAATTTTTTCCAGAGTCTCGGAAAACTTTGAAAGTTTCGTCTCCATAACGTCGCTGAAATTTTGAGTTACCTTGTGAATCAGCGCTTCGGTTTCCATGATGTTAGTTGGTGAAGCCGTGTCTATTTGCTGTGGAGAGTTTGTTGCTTGGCTAACATTAGCATTAGCAGCTGCAGCATTAGGCTGTTTCCGTGGCTGAATCTTCGTTTGTTTCGACATTGCAAACTATCAAAACGTCACTTTTCTTCTTATCGGTAGATCTTTCAGCACTGTGCTGGTGTGATGAGTCAAGAAAGGAGCATTAACTTGCAGATAAATTTAAATAAAATCAATGTGGGAGCGGGAGCTCAACGAAAACACGTCTTCAGTCGGCCATGATCACGTCATCCCCCGTCAATTTATCTTGTTTTAAGAGTTCATTTCTAGTTATTTAGAGACGTTGAGCTGACATGTTTTAAACTGTTCCATCTCCATGAAGGTGTTGAGGTCTCAGAGTCTCAGGATCAACAGTTTGCAGGATGAGTCCAGTTTGACAAAGACGTCCTCAGAGAAGGACGACTCAGACTTCATGTGTCCAGACTCAGGATCAATGACTCTGGACTTTATAAGTGTGAAGTGTCCACAGGTTTTGATTCGAGCTCTCGCACATGTCGACTCAACGTCTCTGGTAAGTTGATCCAGTAAAACTTTAACACGTTGAAATCATCAACTTCTTTAGACCTCTATGAACCTGAGTATCATGATGATGAACTTCCAGAGTTCTTAAACTTCCTTCTTGTAGTTTCTGTAAATCTGTAACATTTTTATCTGTCGTGGATGTTGATTTTTATTCTCTAGTAAAATGTTTTTCTTGACATGAATGAGTCAGATGTGTTTGTTGTCTTTGCAGCAGCGAGGGATCGGCCCCAACCTGAGACACCAAACACACCAAGTCAGGGAACAGATCCTCCTCCAACAGGAAGTGGACCACAACCAGAGAGTGGAGGAAGGATGCTCCTCTACTGTGGACTGACAGCAGCAGCTCTGTTCACTCTCTGTTTCTGTTACTGTCTGAGTAAGAAACAAGATTTCTGCTTCAGAGGTGGATTTGATAAAAGTTACAGTCCACCAGGTGGATTAGAGGAAACAGTTTAATCAACAACTTTAACAAAACAAAAAGTCAGAACACATCAACATATCAGCAGGTAACAATATCAACAACTTTGATGCTTCACAGACACACGAGAGAAATGATAACAGAAGTCTATTGAAACTCATCATTCATTCTTTTTGTATCAACTTCAGTTACTTTCCTCTTTGTCCTGAACACAGAGAGATAACACTAAAGTTTATATTTTCTCACGTCTGGAAGAAAAGTGTGAGTTTGTTTGACCTCCATACAGCTGATTTAAATGTCTGTTGTTTTTTAATATTGACTCACATTCACTTCAACATTCAGAGGTCAAATAAATTATAACAAAGCACTTTAAAACTTCAGGTTATTTGAGTAATATGCAATATTAAAATCAATGTTTTGTTACTGTTTTATTCTGGTTTGTTAAACGTGGCTGTTGTTTACTGTCATTATTTCATTGGACTGTATGTTTGCTGATATAAAAGCTGTTATTAGTGGTGAGGAGCAGCAGAGGGAGCTCTTTACTGAAGGGAGCTGCTCTGCTTTAGAAAGTCTCACCTGTCTGCAGGTTACAGCTCTCATCATTTACACCATCAGACCTTTAAATGGAGCTGATGATCACAAAGATCTTCTGCTCTCATTTCATCTGCTACGTTTACTTTAAATGTTTGTTCATCATGTTTGAGTCGCTGTTGAATTTTATTAAAATATTTTTTTCTTTTGTTTGGACAAACTGATTGTTGAACTGAATGATTTGTTAAATAGTTCCCACAAATAAAAATTCATTAAATATACTATATATTGAATTGAGTTATTCAGCTTATAAATTAAACATTCAGAGGTCAAATATATGAAAATAGATCATTTTTATTATTGTCATGGAAACAAACAGCTGAAGATGTTAAAATATTAACAACAAAGAGGATTTGGACAGTCACTCACTCATTGGCTGGACCAATCACAGCTGACATTGATAGACGGGGGGCGGGACTACACCCTGGACGGCCAATCAGAACAAAGGAATGTTTCTGCTCATCACATGTTTAATATTACAGGTAGAAACTGGTGAAATGGTATTAAAGCTAAACTTTATTTCCTTTAGTTGTGATCCTGACGTGGAAGCAGCTGGAAATGAAAAATAAGAACATTGTTCAAACAGGAAGGACTGTAATTCATTTTAATCATATTTGACTGATTTTAGTAAAAATAATTCAGTGGCTATTTCAATGTGCAGTAGATGTTTTTCAGCCGGAGCTGAGTTTCCCTCATTTCAGGGTTAACATACTCGAGGTTTTCAGAAAACCTGCTTTCTGGAACATAATATAGAATATAGGAACGTTATTTATTGTTTATTTTTATTCTATTTATGTACAGTCATGGAAAAAAATATTCGACCATCCCTCCAGTTTCTTGTTCATTTTAATGCCTGGTACAACTAAAGGTACATTTGTTTGGACAAATATAATGATAACAACAAAAATAGCTGATTAAAGTTTATTTTAAGAGCTGATATCTGGCAAGATATCAGCGCTTAAAATAAACTAATTTTAGACCAGAATGAACATTTCCATTTTATGACACTTTATACTTATAATCCACTACATATAACTGACAGCTTTTGTTATTTTTCAGGGTGACATTTAACATGAACATGTTTTTAAAATGTATGATTAATGAACATTTTTATATTAATAATTAGGTGCTGATTCCATAGAGCTGCAGAACTTTTATATTTACATATATTTTATATATTGCAGTGAAATACAAGGACACAGTGAGGAAAATGTAAAAAGAGCACAAAAAGACCCTGAAACTGCTTGTTGGGGTTTAGAGGGTTAACAGGAACAATTTAATTTTTAAAAAGTGTTTTAAACCATATGTGAACTAAATGAGTGTAGATTAAAGACAGCCACAGCAGGGTGACTGAAGGCTGCAGAAACATAACAAGAGAGAAAAAAGTGACATAAAGCCAACTGTGATGTTCTGGCCAATCACAGCACAGTCACAGAAGTGGGCGTGGCCTAAAGTGGGTCGACACCTTTCTTATGACGGTGCAGAGAACAGACACAGAGACAAAGAGAGAGAAGAAAAGGAGCAGAAGAGGAGAGTAAACCGCTGCTGGATCCTGTTTCTGAGCAAACATCTGGTGAGTTCACACTTTATTTTCTGCTCTGTTTTCTTTATGTTGTTCTTCTCCTGCAGCTGTTAACCTTTCTCCTTCTTCTTGTTGACACGGGAAGTTCTTCTTCTGGACTTTAGATCACGCTGTGTGTTGTAGAGTTCAGTGCTTACTGAAGTGCTTTTAATGTGAGCTGCAATGAGATTACGCTTGATACATAAAGGTCAGATACGACATTTCTGCAGTGGTGTGTGTGTGTGTGTGGTTGTGTGTGTGTGTGTGTGTGTTGACACACTGTTGACACATTAGGTAAACTGTTGACACATTAGGCTGCTATCAAAAAGAAGACACATGGAGAAACAGTCGACACTGGAGGGAACTTTTGATCTAGAACAGTTGTAATAAAACAGGTAAAAGCCCAAGGATGGCTCAGGATGTTCATGTTTATTCAGGATATATATGTTTATATATTTATTTATATCCTCATCGTGTGTCTCTGTTTGTTGACTTCACAGCTCATCTGTGTCACGAGACACTTCTGATTCCAGGACGTACGTCTGAAAGAAGAAGAAGAATGAGTCCTCCAAGAAAGGTCAGATCACTCTAATGAACTTGAGTTTGTGTTTGTGTGGTTTTTTTTTTTCAATTTTGTTCTCTTTAATTTAGATATAATCTCCTCTTTAGACCCCGTAGTATTAGTGTTTTATTATTAGTATTAATATTTTATAATGTCCATCCAACTGTCCCATAGAGACTAATGAGAACTGGGAACAGACATTTCTAGAAGAAAAACACAGTTTTCTAACCTGCAATGTTGCTCACATTTTTTTTGCTACAGACATTAAACGTACATCAACGCGTTCAGGGGAGATTTATCTCTCTGATGAGACTAATATTTTGTTGTTAGGACTTAGGTTTTTGAGAAAACAAGAGCAGTTCTAGAGGTGTGATTTCCATTAAATGACTTTCTCAGCTGTTAGATATCAGCTGATAGTCTGTGCCCCTCCCCTCTCCACTCATCACCATAGCAACCAGGTCTTCAAAATAAAAACCCATAAAGTAACTATATCTAATAATGTGGGTGCCTTTGATCTCATTGACTTACTTTAACTCATAAAAAGCATATTACTATGTCAAACAATATGGGAACAAATGAATCAAATCTGCATTGATGGACAGGAAAAGTTTTATTCAGCAGGCAGATTAATACCGACGATTCTGCAGAATTAATGAAAGAGCACAAGAAATGCACATGAACATGCACAGACTGACTCTCCACCCCCCATCCAGACATGTTTATTATCTCAAAACAATCCGTGTTTCTTCCAAACTTGGCCTTCACTATTTGGACGTTCCTCCCCTACTCCCACAATCTTTCAAGGCCCTAGTTAGGACAGGCTGAGCCTTGTGATGTTTCACTCATCTAGTAACCTAGTGGGATCCAGTTCCCACCAGATCACATGAACCCGGTTCCCAGAACATTTTTTGACAAAAAGATGATTCATTATGATATTGTTCTGTTGCTTCCAGTAGCTACTTTATTTCTTCACCAGAACTTCCCCCCTCCCTTACTGTTGCCCCTGGTTACACTCACAACTGGCTGTGCTCGCAAGTCTTGATAGGGGAAAACAAAATATTGACCTGAGTCTGTCGGGGACCTTGTGTTCCCAAGCTCAGGCCGGAAAAAGAGATAATGATGAGACTAGGAAAATATAGAAAATGTGCTATTTACTTTTTTTGGTATTTGTGATGCTCATGAATAAATATGAAACACATAGAATGATTTGAGTAATTTAAATTTCTTTCCACACTTACTTTGTATAAATGTATGTTTATTTTTATTGCAACAATCCAAAAGAACCACAGATACTGTCCAGAATTAAGGTACTGCTTGTCAAAAAATAAGCTGAAAGGAAAATATTACTTAGTAACACTGACTTGAACATTGAGGGTTATGTTGTACAGACGTGATCTAAATATTACTGATGGTTTTAGATAGATTGCTTCACCATAGCATCTCACTCACACTCTCTCTTTTTCTTTTTGTCTGTTGCTATAGAAACTGGGAGAACGAGAGGGACTCAAGCATCACCGCTGTGAGCTCTGTGAGAAATCCTTCACAACAGCTGGACGCCTGAAGGTTCACCAATGGGTTCACACTGGAGAGAAACCGTACAGCTTTGACCAGTGTGGGAACGCTTTCACCACGGCAAAGGACCTGAGAGAACATCAACGTGTTCTCACCAGAGAGAAAACGTACAGCTGTGACCAATGTGGGAAAGCTTTCACCACGGCACAGGTCCTGAGACAACATCAACGTGTTCACACTGGAGAGAAACCGTACAGCTGTGAGCAGTGTGAGAAAACTTTTTCACAAAGAGGTCACCTTGTTGCTCACCGACGCGTTCACACTGGAGAGAAGCCCTACAGCTGTGACCAATGTGGGAGTGATTTCACCACGGCAAAGAGCCTGAGACAACATAAACTAATTCACTCTGGAGAGAAGCCGTACAGCTGTGACCAGTGTGGGAACGCTTTCACCACGGCACAGGTCCTGAGACAACATCAACGTGTTCACACTGGAGAGAAACCGTACAGCTGTGAGCAGTGTGAGAAAACTTTTTCACAAAAAGGTCACCTTGTTGCTCACCGACGCGTTCACACTGGAGAGAAGCCCTACAGCTGTGACCAGTGTGGGAGTGATTTCACCACGGCACAGAGCCTAAGACGACATCAACGTGTTCACACTGGAGAGAAACCGTACAGCTGCGACCAGTGTGGT
Source organism: Centropristis striata (assembly GCF_030273125.1). Lineage (NCBI taxonomy): Eukaryota > Metazoa > Chordata > Actinopteri > Perciformes > Serranidae > Centropristis > Centropristis striata. Next base: position 3,847,025 of record NC_081533.1, on the reverse strand, counting down.
AATACTTTTTCACAAAGTGACCACCTTAATGTTCACCGACGTGTTCACACTGGAGAGAAACCGTACAGCTGCGACCAGTGTGGTAATACTTTTTCACAAAGTGACAGCCTTAATGTTCACCGACGGGTTCACACTGGAGAGAAGCCCTACAGCTGTGACCAGTGTGGGAGTGATTTCACCACGGCACAGAGCCTGAGACGACATCAACGTGTTCACACTGGAGAGAAACCATACTGGTGTGAACAATGTGGGAAAACCTTTTCACAAAGTGGTGACCTTAAAGTCCACTTACGAGTTCACACTGGAGAGAAACCATACTGGTGTGACCAGTGTGGGAGTGATTTCACCACGGCACAGAGCCTGAGACGACATCAACGTGTTCACACTGGAGAGAAACCGTACAGATGTAGCCAGTGTGGTAATACCTTTTCACAAAGTGACCACCTTAATGTTCACCGACGTGTTCACACTGGAGAGAAACCATACTGGTGTGAACAATGTGGGAAAACCTTTTCACAAAGTGGTGACCTTAAAGTCCACTTACGAGTTGACACTGGAGAGAAACCATACTGGTGTGACCAATGTGGGAAAACATTTTCTGAGATGAGTATCCTTAAAAAACACCAACGCATTCACACAAAGTCTTCTTAAGCCTTTTTAGAACCAAGCTAGTTATTTATTCATGCCTCCTCTTCATGTGCTGTGTTGTTATATACTGAACTTCTCTCTGAAACTAAAGACTGACAGCAGTAACTGAGTCTGACTGAGGTGGTTTGATCCAGTGAGGAGGAAGAGGAGATGAATAAACAGACACACAAAAACACTCCAGATTTCCAACTTACTGGGGATTTCCACCGGGCGCGTTACAGCAGCAGCACGGCTCCACCGCGGTTTTGCTGCGTCTTCTGCCCGGCGTCAATTCACACCGGGCGCGTTACAGCAGCGTCACGTCAGCTTAGCGATCCGGTCGTATACACGCGAGATAACGTTATCACGCGATAATCCTGACCATACGGGAGACCGCAAGATCCCGTGATAAACTCTAAACTCTATTTATACAGTCTATGGATAAACTGTGTGTGTAAAGTAAACAACAACAACAACAACCAACAGCTTACTTTGCTTTTCTGACGTGAAAGATCTGTTGATCTGACCATCTATCCTTATAAAAACAATATGTTATGTCATAAATGATTGTATGATGTTCCACTTCAACAATCAGTCTCTTGTCGTCCGTGTCGCCGATCCTCTGAGACCCTTTGATTGATTGATTGATTGATTGATTGATTGATTGATTGATTGATTGATTGATTGCTGATCTGATGCTCCGGTCATAACATAATGTTGATGTGAAGTAGTTTTAGGCTGCATGAACTGCATATTGTGTTTTATTTTGAAAGGGGGCGGAAGTGTTTTACGCTGATTCTGAGTCAGACTTCCTGTCTGGTGCGATCTGCTCTGTTGAGATTTACGCGATTTGGCAGCGTCTTGCGGAGAAATAGAAGTCCTACCTAATGCTCGCGTAGAGACGCTGCTGAGACGCTGCAGTAACGTTACGCAGCGCGCCCGGTGGAAACGCTCTCATTGATTAGAGTGTTACCTATTTGCAACGGCGAACGCGACGCTGACGTGACGCTGCAGTAACGCGCCCGGTGGAAATCAGGCTTTAGACTGAACAAACCTTTATTCTTTTGGAATTATGAAAAAAAATCAAAATATCATTTTAAATATTGATCTATTGTTACTTTCATTGTCAGCATCAATATGGTCATTATTATTAATGATCTGACACCAGTAACATAATAAATAGCATTAAAACCTGCACAGCCTGTAATCGGTGCTGGAATGTAACTTACGACATTTGTCCAAGTACTGTACTTAAGCAAAGTTTTTTGGGAGTCGTAAGTTGAATATTTCCATTTTAATTCACTCTATACTTATAACCCACTACATTTAACTGGCATCTTTAGTTATTTTACCAGTTGAGATTTAACATGATTTTTTTTAAATGTTCAATTATTGAAGATTCTGACATGAATCCAAGATTAAACAACTGAAAAAAAGAAATGTTTTATCTGGATTTTCATTCTGTGTTGTGCTTTTTTATTTTAGAATTTTTTATTTTATTTCAATGTGTTCACTTGTATTTGGTTTTCTATTATTTTTTTCTGTAACTACTAAACTCTGTAACTTCAGTTCCTTTGAGTTAAGTTCTCCACATCAGCAGTGTTTGCATTACTGCTGGAAAACATGTTTATATGTCTGGATCGATACAGATGTTCACATCTGCACTGACTCACCAAACATGGATCATCACACGTCTCCAGCTTGGAGGGACAAAGTGCGTCTCTCTTCAAATAACATCTGCGTGCCATCGGACCATCAACTCAATGAATTCTTGTAACTTGGTCAGATCTTCTTGATCCTATTTGGCTGATGGAACTCTGTCCCTATCCAGCTGAACAGTGTGATGTGACTCTGTTTGTACATGATTGCTATTCTTGTCTGACTTGTATACTCATTATAATCTTTGTATTTTTTCAATATATCAACTTGTATTAAAGTTACTTAAAGAAAAGCATGTTTTAAATACTTTTTATTTCTCGCTAAGGAATCATTTGTTAAATTCTTCAATAAATTAGTACATAACAGCATATTCTGTAGTTAAAATGAGCCCTATGCTGACAACAGTAAAATGCTGCTCACATGAAGCAGCTCCTTCGTCTGGATTTTAATGTTTCTTAATATTACCGTCAGTGGAATATTAGCTGAACTCGACATTTTTCATTGAGAAATCCAGCGAATACAACAGATATTATGAGCCGACTGATATAAAGTGATAATCAAACCTTGAATTAAGGCCGTGTATCAATAACACATCAGAGTCGTTCAGTCATGAATGATGAAATAAAACATTAAAACTCAAAACTCTGCTGCAATAATACTTTATTATATTCATCACAGTTCTGCAAACAACGAGTATATTGTGTGTTTATGATAGTGAAAACAGTTTTGAGCTGTGAGATGGAGCCCAACAGCTCACCGAGGTGTTTACTGAAATATTCATCCTCTCACTTGAAGCAGCTTTTGTTCCCACATGCCTCAGTCCTCCACCATCATTCCAGAGCCTGAAAAGACTTCTGTGAAGAGCCTGAATGACTGTGGCACAGTGTCGTTAACAGCATCAGTCATGAAGTGCTCTGAGAACACAAACCGACCACAGGCTCCTCACACTCTTCACACATGACTGCAGCCCCATCCACACCTCCAGCTGCATCATTCAACTCACAGGTGACACAACAATAGTGGGACTGAGGAGACGGCGTGCAGGCTGGAGGTGCAACATGTGACTGAGTGGTGTCGGGACAACAACCTGCTCCTTCACACCTCCAAGACAAAGGAGACGATGGTTGACTTCAGGAGAACAAAGACAAGTGACCACCTCCCCCTTCCTTGGAGTCAACGTGTTAAATCACCTCACTTGGACCTCCAACACCTCATGCCTGGTCAAAAAGACCCAACAATGACTGAAACAGGCCCCGCCCCCACAGGAACTGATGCTGCGTTTCTACAGGAACAAACAAACTGAAAATAAAAGTTATTTATTAAACTTTCAACAACTATCTCCCTGTAAATAACCTGCACATGTATATACAGAAGTAAAATCTATTTTAAAGCAGTTTTTACTGTTTTCTATATTTCACACTGTGTCATCTTTATATGTTTATGTATATGTTCTTTTTTTTGGAGAGAGAGAGAGAGAGAGAGAGAGAGAGAGAGAGAGAGAGAGAGAGAGAGAGAGAGAGAGAGAGAGAGAGAGAGAGAGAGAGAGAGAGAGGCCACCACAATTTCAAAGTCTAATGACAATGACGGTCTTTAAAGATCTCTTTCTGGTTTCTGATGTTATCTGGAGCAGATTTGGACACACTGGTCTGAATAATAAAACATTTATGATATTGTGTAAATGTGTCAGTGTTGGAACAGGAAACAGAGGATCAACTCATAATTTATTGATTCTCAGAAACAGACGGCAAAAGAAAAACATCAAATTCAGATTAAATTAATCATTACTAGAATAATTCAATATTTATATTTTAACATAAAACATGACTCATCAGGAGAATATAGGAACGGTATTTATTGTTTATTTTTGTCCTATATATGTATAGTAAAATAAAGAATTAAATCTGATCCACGCTCCTGTCAGAAGGTGGCGCTAATGATCCTGAAAGCTGTTTGCAAACCGGCAAAAACAGGAGAAGAAGACGCACCGGGTGTGGGCGGGGCTTAACGAGACGCTACAAAGCCGTGAGGGAGTTGTCCAGACCAGGATCTAAAGTCCAGCAGTCCCGGCGGAGGTCAGGAGCAGGAGAAGCACAGAGCGGAATGGAGGAGAACCAGGACCCGGAGGTCCCCAGTAGACCAGCAGCAGGCTCGAGCTCTGAAGTGAGTGGAACAGATGAAATACTTTCTGTTTTCTTTGTGTGTTTGAGCTCCGAAATTAGCAGATTGCAGTCGGAGGAGTTTCTTAAAAACGGTTTTCTTTGTTCCTGGAGGCATTTAATCCTGAATCAGGTCTCTTTGGGGGGTCCGGCTCAGTGGGGGAGGGGTTCCTGGTTGTTCATGTGTGAATGTGAGTTTGTAAAACCGGTTCAAACCGCTCCAGGCTTTGTGTTCACGTGTTTTTCTTTGTTGTGAGGGACAAACTACAGACTGGTTCCAGCTTTAATAAACTCTGATCACATTCACTTCCATCAGCTCTAAAAAGCTCCAGCTTTAGTTTCTTTTTCCATCAAATCAAAAGTAGTTTATTGAACTTTTCCTTCTCTGTGTAACTTTATTAGAATCAGACTCTTCTCTGCTCCCTGCAGATAAAAATGGCGACATCTGTTTGTGTGAATGTAAGTTGGTGCAGACAGAACTTAGACACATACATGTGTGAATATTAATGAAACCATAAAGAGTAAAATCATCAGTTTGAACCGCTGCAGGTTTCTTCTTGATGCTGAATCAATCTTTGAATATTTAGTGTTTCCTGGTTTCATCCTGATGAGACTCTGTTGTTGTTTCATGAGTCCTCAGGAGAATGCTCACAGAGAACAATGAGGCTCACTGATCCCACAATGCTTTGCACTTTTGCATATTGTCCAGATACCATTCTGGGCTTTTATTTTGAAGGCCTGGCTCATCCTGCCTCTGCTGGTTGCTGCTGTGATTAGAGCAGCAGAGTGGAGAGGGGAGGGGCACACTATATCTAACAGCTGAGAAAGGTCATTCAATGGAGAGCTCACCTCTCAAACTGCTCTTATTTTTTTCAAACATGGTGAGTCATAACAACAAAATATTATTATCATCGAGAAGAAAATTTTCTGATGAAGGTTAATGTAATTTTCACTTGTCTTGTAAAAAAATATGTCAGCAAGGAGGTGGGTTAGAAAACTGTCTTTCTCTGTTACTTCTAGAAATGTCTGGTCCTAGTTCTCATTAGTTTCTATCGTTTGGATTGGAGTTTCTGTGACATTCAGACTCACTGAAAGAAATCTGTACGTCCCATTGATTCCAGAGTAGAATGCAATCCACTTTATTTGTATAGCACATTTAAACAAGAAAAATGTCTCCAAAGTGCTGTACAGAGAATGTCTGAGAACAGCAAACATTTCTCTTCAATCTTCCCTAAAAATGTGTTCTTGTTTCATGGCATAACCCTGTGTATGAAGAGAACAAGCTGTGGGAACCAGCAAAGTTTTTTTTTTAAATTGTCCCAGCCTCTCTTCACTCAAGCTGTGATGTCATCCACTCTAACTCTGAACATTCAGTCCAATACACACCCATTATAAACTATAAAAAACAAAATTATAAAAAACACTAAACACAAAGTGATAATTCTTGAAAAGCAACATACTATCATGCCTCAAACTGACCCTCACTCTTTCTGTCTGTTTGTTGCTATAGAAACCGGGAGAAAGAGAGGGACTCAAACATCACTGCTGTCAGCTGTGTGACAAATCCTTCACCACAGCTCGAAGTTTAAGGCGTCACCTACAGGTTCACACTGGGGAGAAACCTTACAGCTGTGACCAGTGTGGGAACGTCTTCACCACGACACAGAGCCTGAGACAACATCAACGCATTCATACTGGAGAGAAACCGTACAGCTGTGACCAGTGTGGGAACACTTTCACCACAACACAGACCCTGAGGCAACATTATCGTATTCATACTGGGGAGAAACCGTACAGCTGTGACCAGTGTGGGAGCGCTTTCACCATGGCAACGACCCTGAGACGACATCAACGCATTCACACTGGAGAGAAGCCGTACAGCTGTGACCAATGTGGGAAAGCTTTCACCACGGCACAGAGCCTGAGAAACCATGAACGTAGTCATACTGGAGAGAAACTGTACAACTGTGATCAATGTGTAAAAGCTTTCACCACATCACAGGGCCTGAGACAACATCAACCCATTCACATTGGAGCAAAGCCGTACGGCTGCTACCAATGTCGGAAGGCTTTCACCACAGCACAGAATCTGAGAGAACATATACAAGTTCACATGGGAGAGAAACCGTACTGGTGTGAACAATGTGGGAAAAGGTTTTCTCGGAGTAGTCACCTTAAAGTTCACCAACGCATTCACACTGGAGAGAAACCGTACTGGTGTGAACAATGTGGGAAAAGGTTTTCTCAGAGTAGTTCCCTTAAAGTTCACCAACGCATTCACACTGGAGAGAAACCTTACTGGTGTGAGCAATGTGGGAAAATGTTTTCTCAGACTGGTAACCTTAAAGCTCACCAATGCGCTCACACAAAGTCTTCTTCACCATTTTTATAGTCAAGCTAGTTATTTCTTCATGCCTCCTCTCCATGTACTGTGTTGTTATATTCTGAGCTTCCCTCTGAAACTAAAGACTGACAGCAGTAACTGAGTCTTACTGCGGTGGTTTGATCCAGTGAGGAGGAAGAGGAGATGAATAAACAGAGACACAAAAACACTCCAGAGTTCAAACTTAGACTCAACAAACCTTTATTCTTTAGACATTCTGACAAAATCAAAATATTGTTGTAAACATGATTTTATATATCTCAAGTTGTTGCTTTAATAATCCTGTTTTTTTAAATATTTTCATTAAATGTTTGGACACAAAGAAGCTTTCTCAGTTAATCATTATCTTTAATTATCTGACATCAGTAATATAATAAATACAGCTAAATTGTATGTATGTATGTAGAAAAACACCATATTATTGGATGTCCAAGAATTGGACGACAACAAAAAAGTCATACTATAGCATGTTGTTTTTTGTCAAAATGGTGAAATTTAAAAATGCTTAAATTTTTTTTAAAATGACCCAATTATAGTCTATTGATTGATATTAAAGCATAGTATAGCCACAAATGACACAAAAAAACACATTTTATGGAATGTAAAAAATTTGGTCAACAAAAAACGTCAAACTATAGCATGTCGATTTTTTTTCAAAAGTGAACAACTTTCAAAATGCCTAAAATGGCCCAATTATAGTCAAATCAATCAAAATTCCTTTTTTTTTTTTTTTTTTTTTTTATCCCTGAGGGTAAATTCAGTGAGTCTGTTTTCTCTGTTAGAGTGAGACAGCCTGATGGCTGTAGGAGAGAAGGCTCTGTTGTATCTCTCTGTCCTGCAACGGAGAGAGAGGAGCCGTCCACTGCTGTTTTTTGGTCCATAAAGGTTTTGTGTAGCGGATGATCTGGGTATTTCAGGATGGCCTGGAACATGTTGACAGGTCATCTCCCCACCACCTCCTCCACCTGGTCTAAAGAGCTGGTTCTGTGGTTGGAGCCAGGTTGGACACACTGTCCAACCTGGCTCCAACCACAGAACCAGCTCTTTAGACCAGTCTGTCCAACCACCTTCATGTCTGTGTCTGATGTTTAGATATGAGTATGGCCAGAAATTGCAGAAAAAAACATATTAAGGGTTGTCCAAAATTTGAAAAAAGTCATACTATAGATTTTCAATTTCTGTAAAAATCGATCAACTTTAAAAAATGCCTAAAATGCTTGAAATTGCCCAACTACAGTCTATTGATACATATTAGTGCATAGTATGGCCAGAAATTACAGAAAACCATCAAATTAAGGCATGTCTAAAATTTTAAAAAAAGTCATAATTGGTCAATTTTTAAAATGCCTAAAAATGTTTGAGATGCCCCTATTATAGTCTGTTGATACATATTAGAGAATGCTATGGCCAGAAATTATTAAGGGATGTCGAGAAAAAAAAAAAAAAAAAAAGTCATTTTAAAGCATGTAGTTTTTGTCAAAATTTGTCAAATTTTAAAATGTTGATTTTTGTCAAAATTGGTCAAATTTTAAAATCCATAAAAATGCCTGTTGAGGAATTTATTGAGTGATTCCTTTCTGAGAAATAAAAATTATTTAAAACTTGCTTGTCTTTAAGTTTTTTTTAATCGAAGATAATATATGGAATAATCAGCAATCATGTACAGAGTCACATCACACTGTTCAGCTGGATAGGGACAGAGTTCTATCAGCCAAATAGGATCAAGAAGATCTGACCAAGTTACAAGAATTCATTGAGTTGATGGTCCCATGGCACGCAGATGTTATTTGCAGAGAGACGCACTTTGTCCCTCCAAGTTGGAGACGTGTGATGATCCATGTTTGGTTAGTCAGTGCAGATGTGAACATCTGTATCGATCCAGACATATAAACATGTTTTCCAGCAGTAATGCAAACACTGCTGACGTGGAGCACTTAACTAAAGTTACAGAGTTTATCATATCAATCCATCCCCAACAATATATATGGCAAGAATAAAAATACAGGAAACCAAATACAAGTCAACACATTGAAATACAATAAAAATTCTAAATAATAGAAACTTAACAGAGAATAAAAATCCAGATTAAAAATGTCTTTTTTCAGGTGTTTAATCCTGGATTCATGTAAGAATCTTCAATACATATTTATTTAAACATTTTTTTCATGTTAAAGCTTAACTGGTAAAATAACTAAAGCTTTCAGTTGAATGTAGTGGATTATAAGTATAGAGTGAATTAAAATGGAAATATTGTACTTAAGTAAAACTAACGTATTATTTTGCTTAAGTACAGTACTTGAGTAAATGTAATAAGTTACATTCCAACACCGATTACAGGCTGTGCAGGTTTTAATGATATTTATTATCTTACTGGTGTCAGATAATTAATAATAATGACCATGTTGATGCTGAGAATGACAGTTCTCTCTCTGTTTATTCATCTCCTCTTCCTCCTCACTGGATCAAACCACTGCAGTCAGACTCAGTTACTGTTTTCAGTCTTTAGTTTCAGAGGGAAGCTCAGAATGTAACAACACAGCACATGGAGAGGAGGCATGAAGAAATAGCTAGCTTGGCTCTAAAAACGGTAAATGAGACATCCTTTGAATGCACTGGTGAGCTTTAAAGGTTCTACTATGAGAAGACATTTACCCACATTGGTCAAACTAATACGGTTTGTCTACAGTATGACTGCGTTGATGTCGTCGCAGGCTCTTTGCACTAGTGAAAGCATGGCCATATTAGTCACAGCTGTACGGTTTCTCTCCAGTGTGAACACGTTGGTGAAGAACAAGGTTACTTCTTTGCGAAAATGTTTTTTCACACTGGTCACAACTGTACGGTTTCTCCCCGGTGTGAACCCGTTGGTGAACATTCAGGCTGTGTCTTTCTGAAAAAGTACTGCCACACTGGTCACAGCTGTATGGTTTCTCTCCAGTGTGAACGCGTCGGTGATTAACAAGGTTACTTCCATTCGAAAACGTTTTTTCACACTGGTCACAGCTGTACGGTTTCTCTCCAGTGTGAACCCGTTGGTGAACATTAAGGTGGTACCTTTGTGAAAAAGTACTGCCACACTGGTCGCAGCTGTACGGTTTCTCTCCGCTGTGAACACGTTGATGTCGTCTCAGGCCATTTGCCGTGTTGAAATCGCTTCCACACTGGTCACAGCTGTAGGGTTTCTCTCCAGTGTGAATGTGTTGATGTTGTCTCAGGCTTTGTGTTGTGGTGAAAGCGTTCCCACACTGGTCGCAGCTGTACGGTTTCTCTCCAGTGTGAATGCGTCGGTGAGCAACAAGGTGACCTCTTTGCGAAAAAGTTTTTTCACACTGGTCACAGCTGTAGGGTTTCTCTCCAGTGTGAATGTGTTGATGTTGTCTCAGGCTTTGTGTCGTGGTGAAAGCGTTCCCACACTGGTCACAGCTGTACGGTTTCTCTCCGTTGTGAACACGTTGATGTCGTCTCAGGCTCTGTGTCGTGGTGAAAGCGTTCCCACATTGGTCACAGCTGTACGGTTTCTCTCCAGTGTGAACCCATTGGTGAACACAGAGCTCACAGCGGTGATGTTTGAGTCCCTCGCGTTCTCCTGGTTTCTATAGCAACAGACAAAATGAAAAAGAGAGAGTGTGAGTGAGATGCGATGGTCAAGCAATCTATCTAAAACCATCAGTAATATTTAGATCACGTCTGTACAACATAACCCTCAATGTTCAAGTCAATGTTACTAAGTAATATTTTCCTTTCAGCGTATATTTTGACAAGCAGTACCTTTATTCTGGACAGTATCTGTGATTCTTTTGGATTGTTGCAATAAAAATAAACATACATTTATACAAAGCAAGTGTGGAAGGAAATTTAAATTACTCAAATCATTCTATGTGTTTCGCAAATACCAAAAAAAGTAAATAACACATTTTCTATATTTTCCTAGTCTCATCGTTATCTCTTCTTCTGGCCTGAGCTTGGGAACACAAGGTCCCCGACAGACTCAGGTCAATATTTTGTTTTCCCCTATCAAGACTTGAAAGCACAGCCAGTTGTGAGTGTAACCAGGGGCGACAGTAAGGGAGGGGGGACGTTCTGGTGAAGAAATAAAGTAGCTACTGGAAGCAACAGAACAATATCAAAATTAATCATCTTTTTGTCAAAAAATGTTCTGGGAACCGGGTTCATGTGATCTGGTGGGAACTGGATCCCACTAGGTAACTAGATGAGTGAAACATCACAAGGCTCAGCCTGTCCTAACTAGGGCCTTGAAAGATTGTGGGAGTAGGGGAGGAATGTCCAAATAGTGAAGGCCAAGTTTGGAAGAAACACGGATTGTTTTGAGATAATAAACATGTCTGGATGGGGGGTGGAGAGTCAGTCTGTGGTTTACATGTGCATTTCTTGTGCTGTTTCATTAATTCTGCAGAATCGTCGGTATTAATCTGCCTGCTGAATAAAACTTTTCCTGTCCATCAATGCAGATTTGATTCATTTATTCCCATATTGTTTGACATAGTAATATGCTTTTTATGAGTTAAAGTAAGCCAATGAGATCAAAGGCACCCACATTATTAGATATAGTTACTTTATGGGTTTTTATTTTGAAGACCTGGGTCATCCTGTCCTGGCTCACTCATGCTGGCTGGTTGCTATGGTGATGAGTGGAGAGGGGAGGGGCACAGACTATCAGCTGATATCTAACAGCTGAGAGAGTCATTTAATGGAAACCACACCTCTCAAACTGCTCTTGTTTTCTCAAAAACCTAAGTCAAACAAACAAACAACAAAATATTAGTCTCATCAGAGAGATAAATCTCCCCTGAACGCGTTGATGTACGTTTAATGTGAAAAAAAAAAATGTGAAAAAAAAAAATGTGAGCAACATTGCAGGTTAGAAAACTGTGTTTTTCTTCTAGAAATGTCTGTTCCCAGTTCTCATTAGTCTCTATGGGACAGTTGGATGGACATTATAAAGTATATAGTATAAAATACCTTAATAATACTCTACATAATAATAATAATTAAATAGTATTCATATATCTTGTTGAACAACAAGTACAATATTTATATTGTATTTCTTTTTTAATCCCTTTAATAATATTGTAATACTTATACAACTCATATTAAATGTCATAACAATAAAAACAAATTAAAAAATGTACACAATATTCTATATTTAGAAATCTGAATTAAATATTCTTATTATATTTGAATAATATTTCATTCAAAACAAACGTCAAACTTTAATTAAAAACTATTCATATCATAATATAATCAGTTTTTCGAATATTTAAAATAATTGAAAAACTGATCTTATAAAATATTAATACTAACAATAAAACACTAATACTACGGGGTCTAAAGAGGAGATTATATCTAAAGTAAAGAGAACAGAATTAAAAAAAACACACAAACACAAACTCAAGTTCATTAGAGTGATCTGACCTTTCTTGGAGGACTCATTCTTCTTCTTCTTCTTCTTTCAGACGTACGTCCTGGAGTCAGAAGTGTCTCTTGAGCTGTGAAGTCAACAAACAGAGACACACGATGAGGATATAAATAAATATATAAACATATATATCCTGAATAAACATGAACATCTTGAGCCATCCTTGGGCTTTTACCTGTTTTATTACAACTGTTCTAGATCAAAAGTTCCCTCCAGTGTCGACTGTTTCTCCATGTGTCTTCTTTTTGATAGCAGCCTAATGTGTCAACAGTTTGAGAGTCTCTGTGTAAATAGTTGCTCCTCTCTCTTGGCGGTGTGTGTGTGTGTGTGTGGTGAGACAAAGATGGATTTTTGCTTTTCCAAATAAGATGAAGACAGAAACAACACAACATTCATGTGAATACTTTGTGTTTTAGAGTCTAATGAGTGTGTGCTTCATTCTGACATGTTGATGTGCTCTAACCACCACACACACACATACACACACACACACACACACACACACAGCACCACTGCAGAAATGTCGTATCTGACATTTATGTATCAAGCGTAATCTCATTGCAGCTCACATTAAAAGCACTTCAGTAAGCACTGAACTCTACAACACACAGCGTGATCTAAAGTCCAGAAGAAGAACTTCCCGTGTCAACAAGAAGAAGGAGAAAGGTTAACAGCTGCAGGAGAAGAACAACATAAAGAAAACAGAGCAGAAAATAAAGTGTGAACTCACCAGATGTTTGCTCAGAAACAGGATCCAGCAGCGGTTTACTCTCCTCTTCTGCTCCTTTTCTTCTCTCTCTTTGTCTCTGTGTCTGTTCTCTGCACCATCACAAGAAAGGTGTCAACCCACTTTAGGCCACGCCCACTTCTGTGACTGTGCTGTGATTGGCCAGAACATCACTGTTGGCTTTATGTCACTTTTTTTCTCTTGTCAGTCCCCCTGCTGTGGCTGTCTTTAATCTACACTCATTTAGTTCATATATGGTTTAAAACACTTTTTAAAAATGAAATTATATGAATGCTTCTGTTCCTGTTAACCCTCTAAACCCAAATAAGCAGTTTCAGGGTCTTGTTGTGCTCTTTTTACATTTTCCTCACTATGTCCTTGTATTTCACTGCAATATATAAAATATATGTAAATATATAAGTTCTGCAGCTCTATGGAATCAGCACCTAATTATTAATATAAAAATGTTCATTAATCATACATTTTAAAAACATGTTCATGTTAAATGTCACCCTGAAAAATAACAAACGCTGTCAGTTATATGTAGTGGATTATAAGTATAAATTGTCATAAAATGGAAATGTTCATTCTGGTCTAAAATGTTATATATCTTATCTTACTGGTGTCAGATAATTAATAATAATGATCATGTTGATGCTGAGAATGACAATAACAACAGGTCAGCAAATAATGAATCATGAATTAGCAGTTTGAAACGAAGAGTCAAAGCTTCTCTTTGTGTGCAAACATTTAATAAGAAGCAACAACTCTGACAGGATGCAGGTTCAACAGCAACAATCACCTTTACTGGAAAAAAACAGAATTAAATCAAATCATGCTTCCAGCAATATTTTGATTTCGTCAGAATTTAACAAGTATAAAGGTTTGTTCAGTCTAAGTTTGAACTCTGGGGTGTTTTAGTGTCTCTGTTTATTCATCTCCTCTTCCTCCTCACTGGATCAAACCACCTCAGTCAGACTCAGTTACTGCTGTCAGTCTTTAGTTTCAGAGAGAAGCTCAGAATATAACAACACAGCACATGAAGAGGAGGTGTTAGAAAAATTGCATGAGGAAACCTTGAAAATTGATAATCTGTCACCAACAGAAAAAACCTCACCATTTTTCTGCGCAGTTCGTTGATGGGGAAATGAAGAGCTGGAGACGTCCAAGTTCTCAGTTTAACATAGTTTTATTACAATACGTCAAAAAATGTGCACTTTACAGAGAATCTCCGGGTTCAAAAACTCATGTCCCTGAATACAAACAGACGTGTTTCAGTTCGCGAAGTCTGAACCACGACTCTCTCCCTGAACCCATTAAAATACTAACATTTGTTTACAAAACATGCTGGTCGATTTCTTCCAGGAAGTTCCGCCTTCTTGATCGCTGATTCGCCAGTTTTAATTAACACAACGCCACCTGGATGCTTGCTGCCGCGGACAAGGCCATCCTGACCTGGCCTCTTCTCCAGAACATTCAACAAAAAACCTCCTGCCTTGTTTTGTGTAACAAAGATATTATGTCTACAGAGTCAAAGAATTTTCACTGTCTCACATAGATTCTAAAAGTCCAAAAAATATGAAACAGACAATGAAATATATGTTATAACATTAACACACAGACATAATCATTGTATCAAAATCATATTGTCTGACTTAATATAAATGCATAGAGATATTTATTACACGCAAGTTTTGACCTTTGATAGTGACCTGCGTCACTCACAGAGACAGAGAACAGAGACAGACAACAGAGAAGCAGAAATCAAGCATAAAATCATTTACCAATATAGAAAATAATCAATTATTTTAACAATATACAGGTAAGTAAAGATAAGTTCAGTTTAAAACGATAATGAGAAAAAAATGTAGAAAAACTAGGACATCACAGCCAAAAGAACATATAATAGAAATTGTTTGCTCTGATTGGATGAACAGCGTTTCATGGCTCAGCCAATAGGAGTCAGCGGGGGGCGGGGCATGTAGTCCCAGTGGAGACCAGGAGCAGGAGCAGAACAGAGCAGAATGAAGGAGGAGAAGCAGCACATGGAGGTCCCCAGTAGACCAGCAGGCTCCAGTCTTCATCTTGAAGTGAGTCCAACTGATTTAATACTTTTTATTTTCTTTCAGCTCCAAAGTAGCAGATTGCATTCAGAGGAGGTTTTTAAAAAGTCAAAGCTGTGTGTCTTTGTTCCAGAGTGGAGGGAGTCATGATCAGGTTTCTTTGACTGGTCCGGATCAGTGGGAGTAGATTGGGGGGGAGGGGGGTCAGGTCAGGCTGAAAGAGGCTTAGGAGACCCCACACCTCCCCCACCAGCTTCTGCCTCCATCTCCCCCACACTTCCATCCTCTGTGAGATAAATTCCTTTTCCCCACATGTTGAATAGTGCTTGTTATAAAAGATTCTCCATTTTCACCCCTCCCCTGTGTGTGTGTGTGTGTGTGTGTGTGTGTGTGTCCTCTCTGTGCATGCAATATGCTTTGATACAAGGATCATGTGCTAATATTGTTTTTAAACTGTGATTAAACTAAATACATTTACTGCATCTGCTTAAACTTCCTCTGTCCTACTTAGAGTAAGATTCCATAATCACAAAAATATATGTTTTTTGTTTTATATTTTACATGGATATTGCAAATTCTGTGTCACCAATAATATCTCTGCAAGTCATAGCTAGGCAGGAGGTTGTGTGAAAGTTTTGTTAATAGGTCAGGTCACGGACATGATGTTCTGAAGCAGAAAGATAACTGTCTTCTCTGCTTGGTGACATGACATGTCCACGTAAGCAATAAACTGACAAATCAGCGGATCGAGGAGGCGACTTCTGGAGAGTTCTACCTACATTTTTTAGGATATAAAAAAGGTTAAAGGGAAAGTAGCTTGGTCCAGACCTCATGAACTGACCAGCCTAATGTGATGTCAGGGACGTGTAGATTGAACCCAGAGACTCTGTAACTGCACATTTCTTGACGTATTGTAATAAAATGAAGTAAAACTGAGGACTCGGGTGTCTCCTGCTCATCCTTCCCCATCAAACGATCGGGGCAGAGAAATAGGTGAGGATTTCGTGTTGGAGTCAGATAATTTAATTTTAAAGGTTTCCTCAATGCATTTCTCAACAGCACAATTACCTCATCAAAAGTTGTGTTTCATCTCCAGAAGTGAGAAAGAGAAAAATGATGGCCAATACTTATGGGTTATGTTGTACAGGCGTGCTCTAAGTATTATTTTTGGTTTTGGATTGCTTACTCCACCATGGCATCTCACCACCGTGTCTCTCTTTCTGTCTGTCTGTTGAAACAGGAAGAAACAGAGGAACTCAGACGTCGCCACTGTTTTCTCTGTGACAAAACCTACAAAACAGCTGCATATTTAAAGGTACATTTCCGCATCCATACTGGAGAGAGACCTTACAGCTGTGACCAATGTGGCAAAACTTTCAATGAGATGCAGAACCTGAGAATGCATCAACGAATCCATACTGGAGAGAAACCTTACAGCTGTGACCAATGTGGCAACACTTTCAGTAAAATAAATAGCCTGAGAATGCACCAACGCATCCATACTGGAGAGAAACCTTACAGCTGTGACCAATGCAACAAGTCCTTTGCTCAAAAGAGTGCATGGAGGACCCACACAAATGTTCATACTGGAGAGAAACCATACAGCTGTGACAAATGTAACAAGTCCTTTGCTGCACAGAGTTCCTTGAGGGTCCACAAGCATGTTCATACTGGAGAGAAACCATACAGCTGTGACCAATGTGGAAAATGTTTTCGTGTCAAAAGTCATCTTAATGTCCACCGACGCATTCACACTGGAGAGAAGCCGTATCCTTGTGACCAATGTGGGAAAACCTTTTCTCAGAGTTCTCACCTTAAAACTCACCAACTGGTTCACACTGGAGAGAAACCCTAGTGGTGTGACTAAGGCAGGGAAACTTTCTCTGTGTGCTAGTTTTTTTTAGAAAAATAAAAAGTTGTTAGAGCATTATTAGTAGCCTTTTTCTTTTTAATATCCACATCATAAGATTGTTTTAAACCTTCAATAAAAATAGATTGCTCATTGTGCAGTCGGATCAAAGTTCCCCTCCTCATCACTGCAGTTGAACATTTGACATACTTTCATCACAGCACAATAACAACATTCTGATGTTTAGCAGATATATGGATTACCATTTTACCATCTTACTTTAGCATGTTAATATGTGCTAATTAGGGCTAAACACAGAATACAGCTGTGAGGAAAAGAAAGGTGAAAAGTATGTAAGTAGAGAGAATATTTTTTACGCAGTGTTACGTCCTTGGGGTACGTTGTGTGTGTTTTGCTCTGTTTGTGCCTCAGGACCGCAGCATACGTCAATGGCTCCGTCAGAGGGAATCCCTGCTGGGTAACGCCTCCGCCAAATGCCGGCAGCAGGTCGCAGTGTTCCCCTGGCTCCGCCCTCTTCCGCTCTATTGGTCTGGCGTCCAATCACCTGCCGCACCTGCCTCCAGCTCAGCCTTGAGAGCAGTTCGCGCGGCTGTGGACGCCCCTTCTTTGTCTTTGTATGGCCTTGTGTTAAGTGTCTCTCGTTGTAAAAGGCATTTGAGAGCCAGTGTGTGTATAGAAATCGAGGCACTCGAATTGTTACTGTTTATTGGGCATTAGGTTTAGTTTTTCTTTTCCACATTTCTTCGCACCACACTTAGATTATTCCATTTGTTAGGCTCACTAGTTTATGGGTGGTTGCACTTATGTACTTTTGTTCGTGTAGAAAATCAGCGTAGATAGCCAGAGTTCTTTTGTTTATTGTGTTTTTGAATAGTTTGTTTGTTTTATGAGTTGGCGCCACCCACCGCCCTTTGTTCATTGCCTCACTTAGTATCACTTTATTAGCCTGAAGAAGGTTCTCCTTTTGTTACTTTTTGTTAAATTTGCTGTTAATCAATAAATATCTGTATTTGCCTGAGTACACCGGCGTCGTGTTACATTCCCTTTACCCTAGACTCATACTGGTGTAACACGCAGCAACACAAAATACTACATATGAATATTGAACACTACTGACATTGAAACAACTCTGGAGTTTGTCATTACAGGTGACTCGATCAGAGTTTGACTGCTGTCTGTATGAAATGAACATGCAGTAGAAGAAAATGACCACTAGGTGTCTTCACTGTCTCACATTTGAGGAGGACTCAGAATAAATCCACATGTGGATGTAAGAGCTCTATGGGGCTAAAAAATGCATTATGCGTACTTTCTAAATTTCAGAATTCTTTTTTTTTTCATTTTATGAAGCCTTCTCATTGCCCTGCTGAGCTGTGAACAATAGAATAATCAGTGTTGGGGAGCAGTCAACTGTAATCAAACTACTAGTTTTTTTTGTTTTATTTTTAATATTTGGACATCCCATGATGTGGTGTTTTTCTGACATTTCTGTACAAACTACACTCTAATATGTATCAAAAGACTATCATAAAGTAATTTAAGTATTTTTAAGCATAGACATATCACTTTTTTATCCAATTTTTGGACATCCAATAAAATTGTGTATTTCTGGCCATATTATGGCTATTTTGAGGCTGAACATGGACAGTAAGAAGTCAAACAGCCCCACTGGTTGGTTCTGACAGATCAATGCAGGAGGTTATAGATCTGAATTTTTCCATGTGGATGAATGAAGTATCAATCAATCAATCAATCAATCCAAAAGTATGTAAAATGACTTTTTAATGAGACAGTATACTATGAATTTTACAAGACTCAAAATTCATAAGATTCAAACCTCTCTGAGCTTTAACTGTCCTATTTTACAGTAGTTTTGGACGTATTATACATTTACTACAACCAACAAGCTATTTTAAATCTCTTTTATGCATTTTTGGAAAAACAACAGAATGACCACATTTTTTACTTTTTTCAACTTATGATAAATTATTTTTTTTTTTCTTCTGTTAATCTGGAAATTCAACCCGCTACATGTACCAACATACTATAATAAGACCATTTTTGAGAGTATCAGGACATTTAAAATTTGTATACATTTTCACAGAAAAATGAGACATGCTATAGTATGACTTTTTTGTCAAATTTTGTAGATCCCAAAATATGGTGGGGTTTTTTGTGATTTATGAAAAAGCCACCCTGTTACATGTATCAACAGACTATAATAAAGTAATTTTAAGCATTTTTAGGCATTTTGAAATATGACCATTTTTGACAAAAAACGACATGCGATAATAAAACTTTCCCCCCCGCCCCAATTTTTCAACATTCCATGAAATGGAATCGATCAGATTGTGTTTCACACAGGAATGTTGTTAATATGTTAACATTTTCAGCTGTTCAATGACAATTAAAATGATTTGAGCTGATTGAGAGCTTTTCTATCAGCACACAGTGAAATACTGACAGTATATAACAAACAAGAAATGATGAGAATAGATCAAAGCCAGCTCTAACAAACAGAAATCAAACAGGAAAGAAACATTTCACTATAAAGTGCACATTAGAGGAATAAAATGTTTGAATGAAAGCTGAATATATAAACTGTGGACAGAAGATCAGAAGTTTGACAGTTTTCATGCTGTCAGACAGTAAAGCAGCTTCACTGTGAAAACTAACACATGAAGAAGAGAAACAGCAGGTTTGATCATTTACACTGATGACAAACAAAAGCATCACTTTATATATATATATATATATATATATATATATATACTTATACATACGCTGTTGACATGTTTAGAGACTCTCTACGTCCTCAATTGGTGTATTGATGTTTATGTGTTTCTATAAAGTGATAAAGAAACACGTTTAATTTGTAAAATCCAAAGTTGTTGGAAAATTTGTATTTTTTAAACAAACTCAAATAATTTTAAATTTTTCTTTTCAATTCTGCACCACTTTTGAGCTGCTGAAGGATTTTATTAAACTAATTTGCTGCCCTAACTGGCTGTTGGTCTGAATGATTTGTTAAATTGTTCCCACCAGTAAAAAGGCTTTAAACTGAAGTTGACAACAAAGCTTTAAGATCAAACCCTGGAGGAGGCTTAAATTAAGATATCTCCTCAGCAATAAAAAAAGAAACCGTTTGAGTGTATTTAGTAAGCAGAGAATGAGTTCAAGTGTTGGTCAATGAGCTAAAAGTTCAACAGCTGATGTTGACAGAAATACAAGACAAACTGAGAATCACACTCAATGTTTCAGTGAGTTCAGACTCAGCAGAGAGTTGTCTCTCTCCGGCTCCGAGTCCTTTCCTGCATGTCTCCCCCTTTAGGTATGGATCGCATATAAGTCACTTTCCCATCATGCACTGCTCTGAAAGCTGCAGCTGTCTTTAGTTTATGAATTTTAATGTCGCTGCAGAAAGATTTGGTGACTGTAAGTGGAGCTGGGAGCAAAAACTGACGAGGAAGTTCACTTCATAAGCAGAGAGAAAACTGAGAGAGCAGAACTGCTGCAGCCTGAGAGAGAGGGGCGGGACCAATACTGGGGTTTTCTTTTTGCCTCCTCGGAGACAGATATTGTCCTTTCGTTGACAAAAACTGTGTCACAGATCACAACTTAGAGGTTTCTGCTTCCCTTAAAGCATTTAAGAATATTGAATGTCTGTCTCATCACTGCCTCTCTCAGCTGTATTTCTTTGATTTCATTTATGCTACAATTTTCTAATCTAATACTTCAGATCACGTAGGGTGCTGTCGGTAAATGACGCCAAAGCCGTGAATCATTTTTTACCGAGCTGTTGCTCTACTTGTGTTAGAAGGATTCTGAACTTGGACCATCGGACGTGGAAACATCGACACAAGGTAATGTATAATTTATTTTCTGTTGTTGTCATATTATTATTCCTGCTGTACATGTAGTGGGTCTGGAATAGCCACATACAGTTATCACATTAACAGACACCCCCTCTTTTTCATTTTAATATCTGAACTTTTATTTGAATCTTTATGAACAGTTTTGCAAAAAGCATTACCACTTTGCGCCAGTAGATGGTGATCTAACACCAGTGGGTGCAGGCAAATAATTTCTGCTCTGCTTTGCTCTGCGCATGTGCAGAGAATAAACCTGCTGAGCAGCAGTAGCATGAGCTGACAGCTCTCGTGTTTGTGTTTGGATCCACAGAGAGGAACTGTTAGCTTCACCGTAGCTCAGCCGCTCAGTGCCTCATGCTGCCGGACCAGAGACCCCTGCGCCGGTAACATACACATATACATAAACTATGTGACGATATCTAACAGATAATAATGTGTTTTATTCTGTCAGTAAAGAGACATTTCAACACTTGAATCAATCTGACAGCTTTTCTTTATGTTTTAACAACAACATGAGGAAGTTTTTGATGCTCATGTTCTGTTGCATGGAGCCTGTTATCATGGAGCCACAATGTGTTTTTAAAGGAACTCATAGTGATATTTATTATATTCATGTTAGTGCTGGAAGAAGTAATCAGATTACTTTACTGCAGTAAACATACTAACACCACACTGTGAAGTTACTCCATTACAGTAAAAGTCCTGCATTCAACACTTAAAGAAGTAAAAGTACAAAAGTATCAAAAGTCAAAGTACTCGTTATGCAGAAAGATTGTTTTATATATTCCAGATATATTATTAGATTATTATTATTATTATTAGTGTAGTGGCCTTACAGTGTGTGGTCGGTAAGAAGCTAGACAGCCAGCTAACCTCTACAAGTCCTCCAGTAATCACAAAAGTGTAAAATTACATGAAATGGTTCATAGTGTGACAGCAGCCTGCAGGTTCCTCAGGGTTCCTCCTGCTGAAACATGTTTCCTGACACCACACTTTGCTTTCACTAGACGGCTCCAGAGGTTAAACTCCACATGATAAACTGGAGCCATCACTCCTGTGTTACCAGTGGCCCTCACAGCTTCCTTCTCCTGCTGCAGCTTGTTACAACACAGACTGAAGTTCAAATAAGCACAACTGTGTCTCCTCTCACAGGGAGAAGATGATCTGATATTTCCTCAAAATCACTTTATTTTTTATCTTCTGCCAGCTGTTAGCTGAACTCAGACCTTTAGTCCTGTTTCATCTCCATGAAGGTGTTGAGGTCTCAGAGTCTCAGGATCAACAGTTTGCAGGACGAGTCCAGTTTGACAAAGACGTCCTCAGAGAAGGACGACTCAGACTTCATGTGTCCAGACTCAGGATCAATGACTCTGGACTTTATTATTGTCAAGTGTCCACAGGTTATGGTAGGAGCTCTCACACATGTCAGCTCAACGTCACTGGTAAGTTGATCCAGTAGAACTTTCTTTTCTCAATTTTTAATAAAGACCTTAGAAGAAAAGTATGAAGGACTTGCTTTTATTTTCAGAAAAATGTTTTTCTTCACATGAATGAGTCAGATGGGTTTGTTGTCTTTGCAGCAGCGAGGGATCGGCCCCAACCTGAGACACCAAACACACCAACTCAGGGAACAGATCCTCCTCCAACAGGAAGTGGACCACAACCAGAGAGTGGAGGAAGGATGCTCCTCTACTGTGGACTGGGACTGACAGCAGCAGCTCTGTTCACTCTTTGTTAAAGTTACTTTCTGCGTAAAAAACAAAACTCTTGCTTCAGTGGTGCATTTGATAACAGTTACACCAGCTGGATCAGAGGATACAGTTTCATCTAGTGGTGGTAGCAGCAGTTCTTTTGGATTAAAAGATTCGTTCACTGAATTGTTCAGTGCTTAACCAGAGCAATGACTGTGTGTCAGTACTCGCTGAGCTGAAAGAAGACAGAGGTTTCTGTTCAACAAGAATTTAGAATTTTTGAGAATTTAGTTAGATAAAATTACAGTTTGGAAACTGAAAGTTGCTGTAACAATCACATATATTTTACATCACCTAATCTTACTTCTTCTGTGCAGTATTACTACTATTATACTATGCGTACTGTACACACATTACACATATTGTACATGCATACCACACATGCTTTACATACTGTATACACATTCTGTAAATACCATACATACTGTACATAATACTACATATATAAAATTACTGGTATCATTCAACTTCTTACCAATTAAACCACTTTCTGCCTTTCAAGTATTCCTTTAACTTCACCTCCTAACACAGAAAAATACTTGGTTCCTATTGGCTGGCAGGTCATAAAACTGTAAGTCAGAACTCATCAACATGTCAGCAGGTAACAATATCAACAACTTTAATGCATTTTTGTTAAGCCTGTGTTAAAATAATTGATTATTTTCTATATTGGTAAATGGTTCTCTGTGGTTTGTCTCTGTTCTCTGTGAGTGATGCAGGTCATTATCAAAGGTCAAACCTTGACTGTAGTAAATATCTCTATGCATTTATATTAAGTCAGACAATATGATTTGATACATTGATTGTGTTTGTGTGTTAATATTGATGTAGAAAACTATGATTACTTTAATTACATATATTCCATTTGCTTAAACTGATTAAGATTCTATAAATCACAAAGAATGACATCCAGATATATTGATGCATAGTTTTTGCTGTGTGTGTATGTGCATTTGTGAGTGTGTGTGTATGTGTGTATGTGTGTCTGGAGAGGGGAGAACACAGAAGGCCAAGTGAAAATCCCGTGAGAGAATCTCTGTAAGTCATAACAAGGAAAAATGTTTGTGCTAACAAGTTTGTTAGTAGGTCAGGGCAAGGCCTGGTTTCGGCAGCAAGCAACCAGGTGGCATGACGTGCCGTTGTATGCATTAAAACTGGCGAATGAGCGGATCAAGAAGGCGGGACTTCCTGGAAGAAATCAACAGGCATGTTTTGTAAACAAATGTTAGTAGTTTAATGGGTTCAGGGAGAGAGTCGGGGTTCAGACTTCACGAACTGAAACACGTCTGTTTGTATTCAGGGACATGAGTTAAGGTTGAACCCAGAGATCTCTGTAAAGTGCACATTTTTTGACGTATTGTAATAAAACTTTTGTTAAACTGAGAAACTTGGACGTCTCCAGCTCTTCATTTCCCCATCAAAGAATGCGCAGAAAAATGGTGAGGTTTTTTCTGTTGGTGACAGATTTTTTTTCTGTCGGTGACAGATTATCAATTTTCAAGGTTTCCTCATGTAATTTTTCTAACACCTGGCAGCTATTTATGATCATTGTTTCACTGTATGTTTGCTGATATCAAAGCTGTGTTATTAGTGGTGAGGAGCAGCAGAGGGAGCTCTTTACTGAAGGGAGCTGCTCTGCTTTAGAAAGTCTCACCTGTCTGCAGGTAACAGCTCTCATCATTTACACCATCAGACCTTTAAATGGAGCTGATGATCACAAAGATCTTCTGCTCTCATTTCATCTGCTACGTTTACTTTAAATGTTTGTTTTTATGTCTGATCTGAATTATGATCTGATCATCTCATATTGCAATGCCTCTTTGAAATTATGTAATTTCTGTGTGACTTTTCAATTCTGCACCATTTTTGAGCTGCTGTAGTATTTTATAAAATTATCTGTTGCAGTAACTGACTGTTGAACTTGAATGATTTGTTAAATTGTTACCACAAATATATAATTTGTATTGAATTAAGTTATTCAGCTTATAAATAAAACCAACAGAAGTCAAATATATGAAAATTGATTATGGATACACAAACAGCTGAAGATGTTAAAATATTAACAACAAAGAGGATTTGGACAGTCACTCACTCATTGGCTGGACCAATTGCAGCTGACATTGATAGACGAGGGGCGGGACTACACCCTGGACGGCCAATCAGAACAAAGGAATGTTTCTGCTCATCACATGTTTAATATTACAGGTAGAAACTGGTGAAATGGTATTAAACCTGAACTTTATTTCCTTTAGTTGTGATCCTGACGTGGAAGCAGCTGGAAATGAAAAATAAGAACATTGTTCAAACAGAAAGGACTGTAATTCATTTTAATCATATTTGACTGATTTTAGTAAAAATAATTCAGTGGCTATTTCAATGTGCAGTAGATGTTTTTCAGCCGGAGCTGAGTTTCCCTCATTTCAGGGTTAACATACTCAAGGTTTTCAGAAAACCTGCTTTCTGGAACATAATATAGAATATAGGAACGTTATTTATTGTTTATTTTTATTCTATTTATGTTCCATGACTGTAGTTAAATTTTAACTACAGTCATGGAAAAAAACATTAGACCATCCTCCAGTTTCTTCATTTTAATGCCTGGCACAACTAAATGTGCATTTGTTTGGACAAATATAATGATGACAACAAAAATAGCCAAAAGTATCAATAAAAAGGCAATGGAAAATGTCCAGATATCAGCTCTTAAATTAAACTCTTATCAGCTGTTTTTGTTGTAATCATTATATTTGTCCAAACAAATGTACCTTTAGTTGTACCAGACATTAAAATGAACAAGAAACTGAAGATAACAAGGGTCTATTAATAATGGTCTAATAATTTTTTCCATGATTATAGTAAAATCATGAGTTCACTCCGATCCACAGTCCTGTCAGAAGGTGGCGCTAATGATCCTGAAAGCTGTTTGCAAATAAATAAATAAATAAATCATAGACTGAAATAAATAAATAATAATAAGATGTGACCGGATGTGGGCGGGGCTTAACGAGACGCTCCGTCCAGTCCGGGATCCAGAGTGAGTTCAGCAGCAGTCCCAGTGGAGAGCAGGAGCAGGAGCAGGAGCAGGAGCAGGAGCAGGAGCAGGAGCAGGAGCAGGAGCAGGAGCAGGATGGAGGAGGAGAACCAGGACCAGGAGGTCTCACATGTTCAGGTCAGAGTTCATCCTGTTCACACACTAAAACTCTTCTCTGTTCCTGCACACAAACATGGCGACATGTTTGTGTGAATGTAAGTCGGTGAAGACAGAACTTTCGTTTCCGTTCGTTTCTTTACTTTAGTTAGTAAACAAACAGGCGTGTTAATAATTATAAAAGCTCTTCTTTTATTCATCAAAACACACATTACAACTCACGTCCTGGCCGCGCGCTCTCTGCTTTTCTCCGCTGCTGCTTTCCCGCCGCTCGGCCGCGAAGCATGCTGGGTAATGAAGTTCACTATAGTGGTGGGAGACACTGCAAAATGTGGTATCAATCTGATACCAAGTAAATACAGGGCCAGTATTGTAATTTTTTACTTAAAAAATGAATATAGGAATATTAATGTTCCTTTGACAGTTAACACAAACGGGTTATTATATTCAGCCATGTTTATATGTCAGGTTTGAGGTATATATCTTTACATAGGTATATATTTCTCAGTTCCAGTAAAATCATTAATTTAGATTAATTGGCTGAATTGTATGTATTTAATAAGTCTGCTAAAATTACAACTATGATGACCAATTTCACTTTGAAAAATAACACAAACTAATGCTGGAGATGACCAAATCTTCCTTTCACTTCTATAAATCAGCTCCCTGATATTCTTGAGCAGTGACCTGACCTGGGGATCCCTCTCCTCCTCCCTCTGTTTACTCTGCAGCTCTGACTTCTTGTCTGAGAAGAGAAGAGAATTAATACATCAGTTGAAGAGAATTAATATATCAGATGATCATCTTCAGATCATTCAGAGTATTTGAATCATTTCTGCAGATGTACATATAAAAAGACCTGCTGGCTCTGTAGGTGAACTGCAGGGGGTCCAGGAGTGGGTCTGTGGTGGATTAGAGGTGTGACAGAACAAGGAGCTGAAGGACTTCATAACCACAGAGGTCAGGGTGACGGGCTGTAGTCATTTAGTTCTGTGGTCCTTGTTTTTTGGGGGGGCGGGGATAATGGTGGAGGTACTGCAGTCTGGGGGGACGCTGAGGTGGGCAGAAGTGGAGAGGCCTTGGCCCCTGCTGAGGTGGTGCAGGTGGAGCTCCTGGGCTGGAGCTGGTGGAGTGTGTCAGCTCTAGGGTTGTCACCATACTAAAATTTTCAACTTGATACCGATACTCAGGAAAATATTTGATACTCGATACCATTTTCGATACCACAAGGATAAAACTAAAGACCCCAAAATTTAACAGAAATATTTTTATCAACAAGAAAAATGCAACATGTAAAAATGAACAGAACCACAGGTTAAATATTTATAATAAAAAACAGTTGTGGAAAAGAAACTGCAACTATGATAACAAGCTTCAGGTCTGAGGTAGTGCAAAAAATAAATAAATACAATAAACAATAACAATTAGAACAATATTTTGAGGTTGTATGCTGTGCACAATATTAGGCAAGTGTAACCCCTTTTACCACCGGCTCGTGTAGTAAAACCCACTTTATGTTATAAAGATGAAGCTTTAACTCTTATGCAAATGATTTATGGCAAAAGGCACATCTCGAATAATAAATTTCAGTCTAGGGTCCTGTATAATTCTCACTTGTAAATGATGGAGACTGTAGGGAATTCTTACCTGTATATACCTTAATACTTAAATAATAAACACAAATCAATAAACCCACACAATGATCACAGTTTCAGGAAATGTATTAAAGTTTAGGAGAACACACATCCAAACATTTTTCGTTGAAAAAGAGATATAGAAAATAAGAAAATAGAACCCCGGGGTATAAAGTGTTTGTCTTATGTTAAACTGTCTTATTTTATTTTGAGTGCACTCTTTTTTCGACTTTCGTTGGCGCACTTTACTGGGAGCTCATGAAGGAAACCTTTGATACCTGTACTCCCGTGTGTTAGTGTAGCTGTAGCCGTAGCTGATGAATCACTTGCTCGTTGCGGTAACGACCGTCTCCGCTCGCAGCGGCAGCCCTCCGTTTTCCCTCGGCAACGGCGAAGCGACCTCCGTCCCCCTCAGCAACAGCGAAGCGACCTCTGTCGGCGACTCTCTCCCGAGACGACTCAACAACGCTCCGCCCGTCCGTGCAGGCGGCGGTTCCCCTCAGCGAGGACGGTGGTATTAGCCTATGCTCCTGCTAGCTAACGGACCTGGACTCGTTCACCAAAACACAAGCGGCGGTGGAGAGTCCGACTCACAACCTCTGAGCACGTCGCTCAACTACAGTTCAAAGTCTCTGTCACTCACGGATAAAATCCACATTGACAACGCACACAGTCCCTGAGTATCTGCGGTTCGCCATTAACACCTTGCTCCTTCCTCTTTTTCCCTCGGGTCCTCCCCCGGAAGTGTAACATTCAGGTCATGAACTTACGCATGAACTCACGTACATAATGTAACGTTAAGAATTACTTTTAACTTCTTTTTAAAACATTCACACCCCGTTAGATGATATTTTTAAAGTTATTAATTTTAAACAAAAAGTATTTATACATTTTAATACCTTATTTATATGAAACAGTTATTTATGGAAATTTTAACTTCACCATGAAAATAATGAAATATTTATCAGAGTATTACACAAGCTTGATAAAAAAATAACAATAACTTAACTTAAGTGTTCATTCCTTGGCTAGGTATCGATAGATTTGAAAATGAGTATCGTGTCCGGATACAACGTTTTAGTATCGATACTTTTTTGAGTATTGATACTTTTGACAACCCTAGTCAGCTCTGTCCCAGTGTCTTTTAAATCAACAGTAGAACTCGTTCAGTCTGTTGGCCAGGTGAACATTATTCATGGAGTGGAGTCTGTAGGTTTGTAGGTCATGATCTTTCTGTTCTCTGCAGACAGAAGCAGAGTCGTTGGCTGAGAGCTGGTGTTGGAGCTTCTCAGAGTGCTGGCCTTTAGCTTCTTAGCCTTGCTAAACGTGTACTCTGACTCTTTAAACCTGTCCCTGTCCCCACTCCTGAATGCTTCCTCCTTTTCCAACCATAACTGTCTGGGCCTGGCTGTGATCCAGGGTCTGTCGTTGTTTTAACTCTCCCTGGCGCTTGATGGTTCTCAGCTGTCCTCACAGAAGCAGATGTGTGATGTCACAGCCTCTGTGAACTGATCCAGACTGTTGCTAGCAGACCTGACAACGTCCCAGTCAGTACAGTCCAACATGGCTGAAGACCCTCCACGGCCATGCTGGTCCACTTCTTTGTTGTCCTCACAACAGGCTTCCAGAGCTTTAGTGTCTTCCTGTGTGCAGGAATCAGGAGGACCATGTCATGGTCAGAGTGTCTCAGTGCAGCGAGGGGGACGGCATGATGGGCACCGTGACTTGTTGAACATCCCCCTTTTAGGCCAAAGATAACCCAGTTCTTTTGTTGGGTTGCTGCAGACCACACTGACAAGGGGCACCGCAGCAGGTTATAACCAACAGTTCACACTGGAACATTGAGGGTTATGTTACACAGACGTGCTCTAAATATTATTGATGGTTTTAGATAACTTGCTCCACCATGGCATCTCACTGACCCTCTCTCTCTTTCTGTTTGTTGCTATAGAAACAGGAAGAAAGAGAGGGACTCAAACATCACCACTGTCAGCTCTGTGACAAATCCTTCACAACAGCTGGAAGTTTAAAGATACATCTACGGGTTCACACTGGAGAGAAGCCGTACAGCTGTGACCAATGTGGGAAAGCTTTTACCTGGGCACAGAGCCTTAGACAACATAAACTAATTCACTCTGGAGAGAAGCCGTACAGCTGTGACCAGTGTGGGAAAGCTTTTACCACTGCAAAGCACCTGAAACGGCATCAACGCATTCACACTGGAGAGAAGCCGTACAGCTGTGACCAATGTGGGAAAGCTTTTACCACTGCACAGCACCTGAAAGGGCATCAACGCATTCACACTGGAGAGAAGCCGTACAGCTGTGACCAATGTGGGAAAGCTTTCACCTGGACACAGAGCCTTAGACAACATAAACTAATTCACTCTGGAGAGAACCCGTACAGCTGTGACCAGTGTGGGAATTCTTTCACCACTGCACAGCACCTGAAACAGCATCAACGCATTAACACTGGAGAGAAGCCATACAGCTGTGACCAGTGTGGGAACACTTTCACCACTGCATGGGACCTAAAACGGCATCACCGCATTCACACTGGAGAGAAGCCATACAGCTGTGACCAGTGTGGGAAAGCTTTCAATCGGGCAGGTAACCTGAAACAACATCAACTCATTCATTCTGGAGAAAAACTGTACAGTTGTGATAAGTGTGGGAGAGCTTTCAACAACTCACCGAACCTGAGACAGCATAAACGAATTCACACTGGAGAGAAGCCGTACAGCTGTGATCAGTGTGGGAATTCTTTCACTCAGGCACGTCACCTGAGAAGGCATGAACTCATTCACACTGGAGAGAAGCTGTACCTCTGTGACCAGTGTGGGAAAGCTTTTTCCACGGCATGTAACCTGAAAAAACATCAATACGTTCATACTGGAGAGAAACCGTACAGCTGTGACCAATGTCAGAAAACCTTTGTCTCCACAGATCATCTAAAATGCCACAGACGTGTTCACACTGGAGAGAAACCGTACTGGTGTGAACAATGTGGGAAAACATTTTCAAAACGTAATTCCCTTGATTCTCACCGACGTGTTCATAATGGGGAGAAACCGTACTGGTGCGAAATATGTGGGAAAAAGTTTTCCTGGATTGGTACCCTTAAAACACATCAGCACACTCACACAAAGTCTTTCTAAGTGTTTTTAGAGCCACGCCAGCTGCTTCATGCCTCCTCTCCATGTACTGTGTTGTTTTATTCTGAACTTGTCTCTGAAACTAAAGACTGACAGCAGTAACTGAGTCTGACTGAGGTGGTTTGATCCAGTGAGGAGGAAGAGGAGATGAATAAACAGAGACACAAAAACACTCCAGAGTTCAAACTTAGACTGAACAAGCCTTTATTCTTGTGGAATTATGAAAAAAATCAAAATATCATTTTAAACATTGATCTATTGTTACTTTCATTCTCAGCATCAACATGGTCATTATTATTAATGATCTGACACCAGTAACACAATAAATATCATTAAAACATGCACAGCCTGTAATCGGTGCTGGAATGTAACTCATCACATTTGTTCAAGTACTGTACTTAAGCAACGTTTTTTGGGAGTCGTAAGTTGAATATTTCCATTTTAAATCACTCTATACTCATTATGCACTACATTTAACTGGCATCTTTAGTTATTTTACCAGTTGAGATTTAACATGAATTTTTTTTAAATGTTCAATTATTGAAGATTCTTACATGAATCCAGGATTAAAAAACTGGAAAAAATACATTTTTTATCTGGATTTTTATTCTGTGTTATGTTTTTATATTTAGAATTTTTATTTTATTTAAATTTGTTGACTTTTTTTTAATCTTGCCATATATATTGATGGGGATATATTGATTTGATAAACTCTGTAACTACTAAACTCTGTAACTTCAGTTCCTTTGAGTTAAGTTCTCCACGTCAGCAGTGTTTGCATTACTGCTGGAAAACATGTTTATATGTCTGGATCGATACAGATGTTCACATCTGCACTGACTCACCAAACATGGATCATCACACGTCTCCAGCTTGGAGGGACAAAGTGCGTCTCTCTGCAAATAACATCTGCGTGCCATCGGACCATCAACTCAATGAATTCTTGTAACTTGGTCAGATCTTCTTGATCCTATTTGGCTGATAGAACTCTGTCCCTATCCAGCTGAACAGTGTGATGTGACTCTGTTTCTACATGATTGATATTCTTGTCTGACTTGTATACTCATCATAATCTTTGTATTTTTTCTATATGTTATCTTGTATTAAAATTACTTAAAGAAAAGCATGTTTTAAATACTTTTTATTTCTAACTAAGGAATCATTTGTTAAATTCCTCAATAAATTAGTACATAACAGCATATTCTGTAGTTAAAATGAGCCCTATGCTGACAACAGTAAAATGCTGCTCACATGAAGCAGCTCCTTCATCTGGATTTTAATGTTTCTTAATATTACCGTCAGTGGAAGAAAATGAGCTGAACTCGGCTCTTTATAATGTGTCAGTTTTGCATTTCCTCTTAATGCTTTTATTGTTTTAACTGAAGTACTTTGAATGTTCGTTGTCTTTCCCCTGTTAGCACACACTTTACAAAAGGGGAAACAAAACCATGTAGATGTGTTTGTCATGGAGATTAAACAGTATGAAGAAAATATATAATATTGTTAGTTAACTGGTGTATAATTGGCATTTGTGTAATTTTGCTTCTCTTTCTGGAAACAAGATGTTTTTACATCCTGTCTATAGTTAAATGTTTTAATCAATTTTAAATTAAAATATGTTATTATTTCAGGTGGAGGGTGGCCACAACTGCATTTCATTTTGCAAATCTTATGTTGTGAAAATAGAGCTGAACCGAGAACACTGAACTTGTGGTTTCAAATAATTCTCATGCAGACCCTTTGTGTTTCTAACATAGTGGCCTAGAGGTGAGGAACCAGGCTGCGAACTGGAGGGTCGCTGGTTTGAATCTGACACTGATGATCCTAAATAGATACTTTCCATATTTATCACTCTGAAGTTCTTAAAATGTCCTCTCAGTAGATGTCAGACGGGGAGAAATCTCTCTTGCCTCTGATAGTATAAAAAACATCTGTTATTATTGTCCGTCGGCGAGGTGAGCCTCTGGTCTTGTGTTTGGTATCCTTGGTGACGTTGAGGGATTCCCTCTGCACTGAAATGGACCAAAGGACCAAATATGGTTATGTAGGTCAGCGGAACTCCAGGGAGGCGGGGCTACACGATAGAAATGCCTCGGTATCTTTGGAGGAGGATGGATTCATTTCTAAGACCAGACACTTGACACTTTGTCATTTCGATTGTGGGATTGTAACAACACAAGGTAATGTATGAATATATTTCTATTGTTGTCATTTTATCAATCCTGCTGTACAGATTTAGTATGTGACAAACTTTAACAGATGAAGAGACATTTTAACACTTTCGTCAATCTGACAGCTTTTCTTTATGAAAGAAGAATGAAAGAAGGTATGAGAAGTTTTTGATGCTTATGTTAGTTTAAATTAGATTATTTATAGGAAATGCAAAACTGACACATTATAAAGAGCCAGAAGACTTAAAATAAGAACAAGTTACAGAAACACAATGTCATTCAACCATCTGAACCCCAGAGGTGGGCATGTTTTTATTTTTTATTTTTTACCAATTCACCAAAAAATAGACTGTTTATCGAAGCAAGGAACTGTGAAAACAGGCATTATTATAGAAATGATTCAGACAGTCCTTTCACGGATTACAACAAACTGTCATTTGACGTCACCAGACTCGGAGCAGCGGGACTTCACATACATGCCAAGTAAAAAAGCTGCAGGAGCCACGATTAAAATCACCACAACTGCTGTTATGGAGACAGTGGCACAAGTTCCCATTGACAAGTGAGAATGAAATGAAAAAAACAAACAGTAACTAAGTTTGGACACACTGTGCTGATACAATGTGAGATATTTACAGGTCGCGGCGGGCGGAAGCTCGTCTGATCCGGTTGGACTGGAGGAGCATGCTCAATGGTAAATGGACCTGCACTTATATAGCGCTTTTCTAGTCGCTTTGCGACCACTCAAACAACTCACTACAGACTGACTCATTCACCCGTTCACACACACATTCATACTGGTGGCAGAGGCTGCCCTGAACGGTGCCACCTGCCACCAGCAGGAATTCATTCACACACTGATGAACGCAGCATCGGGAGACATTTGGGGTTCAGTATCTTGTTCAAGGACACTTGGACATGTAGGCTGCCATGGTCAGGGATCGAACCGGGATTGTGTTTTACACAGGACTGTTGTTGTTAATATTTTAACATCTTCAGCTGTTTGTGTATCCATGACGATTAAAATGATCTATTTTCATATATTTGACCTCTGAATGTTTTATTTATAAGATGAATAACTTATGAAATAAAAAACAGTATATTGAATGCATTTTTATTTGTGGAACAATATAACAAATCATTTGGTTCAACAGTCAGTTAGAGCAGCAAATTATTTTAATAAAATCCTTCAGCAGCTCAAAAAATGCAGAATTCATTAGAAAAACATCGAAATCCTAAAAGCAACTTTTCACAAGTTAAACATCTTCATTCATCAATATGTAGAATAGAAGAAACATGAGTTTTAGTCACATGAACAGATGATCAGTGAGAGATGTCCCTTCAGTAAAGAGCTCCTCTGCTGCTCCTCATCAGTAATAACAGCGGGAACGACTCAGAGCTTTTCTATCAGCACACAGTGAAATACTGACAGTATGTAACAGACAAGAAATAATGAGAATAGATCAAAGCCAGGTCTAACAAACAGAAATCAAACATTTCACTATAAAGTGCACATTAGATAAATAAAATGTTTGAATGAAAGCTGAATATATAAACTGTGGACAGAAGATCAGAAGTTTGACAGTTTTCATGCTGTCAGACAGTAAAGCAGCTTCACTGTGAAAACTAACACATGAAGAAGAGAAACAGCAGGTTTGATCATTTATACAGATTATAAACAAAAGCATCACTTCCTGTGAGTCACTACAGTTCCATGACAGAACACATGAAGTTTAGAAATGTCAACAGTTCAGGTTGAATGAAATGTAATCTTAATATTTTTGTACTTGAAAACTGATTCTGAATCAAGAATAAAGTGATTTTGAGGAAACATCACAATTTTAAGCTTCGTCTTGGTTATTTTTTTGAATGGAAGGTAAAACTAGACAATAATGTTCAGTTTATTTCTATGATTCTTTGGGCGATTTTGTCATGATTTCTCTCGTCTGGTCTGGAAGCATCAAAGTTGTTGTTATTGATATCTGCTGATGTGTTCTGACTTACAGTTTGATGACCTGCCAGACAACTATTCTGTCCGTGGTAGAACATTTAATTTGTTCAAGTTGTTGGTGGAACAGTTAACTCTACTTCACCTGGTGGACTGTAACTTTTATCAAATCTACCTCTGAAGCAGAAAGCTTGTTTTTTACACAGAAAGTAACAGAAACAAAGAGTGAACAGAGCTGCTGCTGTCAGTCCACAGTAGAGGCCGATCATTGCTGGACTCTCTGGTTGTGGTCTTGGTGTGTTTGGTGTCTCAGGTTGGGGCCGATCCCTCGCTGCTGCAAAGACAACAAACACATCTGAGTCATTCATGTGAAGAAAATACTTTTTACGTGAGTTTCAGGATTTTTAAAGTCGTCAATATTTTTCTCCACATGTTTTTATTTAAAAAATAAGAAATTATTAAGTTCTACTGGAACAACTTACCAGAGACGTTGAGCCGCCATTTGAAATTGTTAATCCTATTGAGCTCTCCACACACATAAAGTCCAGAGTGATTGATCCTGAGTCTGGACACATGAAGTCTGAGTCGTCCTTCTCTCAGGACGTCTTTGTCAAACTGGACTCGTCCTGCAAACTGTTGATCCTGAGACTCTGAGACCTCAACACCTTCATGGAGATGGAACAGTTTAAAATGTCTGAGGACAGTTAACAGCTGACAGAAGATAAACAGGGAGTTGGTTGAAGCTTCAGGTTTGGTGGTGAAGGTCCACTCCAGTGTGATGTTCTGGTTCTCCTCTGCCTGATAGGAGCTCTGAGTCACATTCACTACAAATGTTCCTGCTGAGGAGACAGAGAGGGAAAGTGAGGAGCAGACAGACTTTCTTCTTCTTTGTGGATAATAAAGTGAAGGAGTAAACTAACCAGAGACACAGGAGGTCAGGCTGAGGAGCAGCAGGATGCTGCAGATCATCTTCTCCCTGTGAGAGGAGACAGAGGTGAAGAGTCACACACACATGAGCTCAAAGTTCACACATTACACCTGAGACAGAGGAAATATGCAGCATACTTATTACACTGAGCAAAGATACAGTAGTGTGATTCTGACACTAGATGGCGCCAGTTTTCATCTGAGAAAGAGGATGGGATGGGGAGAGGTTTGAGGAGCAGGAGTTCTGGGAGTGGCACATGCAGCAGGTAATGAAGCTCCACCATTGGTTCTTGTACTTTACTTGAGTACTTCTATTTGATATAACTTTATAACTACATTTAGCTGACAGCTTTAGTTACTTTGAGGTCAAAGTTTATCATGGAAAAAAAGAGATCAATTTAAAGAGATTATGCATTTTAATAATACATAAAACCACATTAACTGCATATCAAGTCATAAAAAATAACCCTATCTGGACAACACAAACATTCTGCTTCCATAAATGTATCAGTAATAATAATCTAATAATATATTTGGAATATATAAAACAATCTTTCTGCATAACGAGTACTTTGACTTTTGATACTTTTGTACTTTTACTTCAGTAAGTGTTGAATGCAGGACTTTTACTGTAGTGGAGTAACTTCACAGTGTGGTGTTAGTACTTTTACTGCAGTAAAGTAATCTGATTACTTCTTCCACCACTAACATGAATATAATAAATATCACTATGAGCTCAAAGTTCACACATTACACCTGAGACAGAGGAAATATGACACATATTTATTATGTTTCTGTATCTAGATGGCGCCAGTTTTCAACTGAGAAAGAAAGAGGAGAAACTGAGCTGAGAGGTGAATCAGGAGGACTTTCTACGGTTCATTAGTTAAAGTTCAGATCTCAAGTTCAGAGGTAACAACAGTCTGTGTGGAGTCATTACAACACGTCTTTGTGTTATTATCCTG
This sequence comes from Centropristis striata, assembly GCF_030273125.1. Classification (NCBI taxonomy): domain Eukaryota; kingdom Metazoa; phylum Chordata; class Actinopteri; order Perciformes; family Serranidae; genus Centropristis; species Centropristis striata. The sequence continues at coordinate 3,810,533 of NC_081533.1, read as the reverse complement.
ATTATAAAAACAATATAAACTTCAACCTGTTTGTTTAGTTTCTTTCAGACATATAAAAACTTTATACACTGCAGTGAGCTGCTTATTCTACAGGATTGGTGGAACTCTATACAAAAATAAAAGATGAGGCTGATTCACATTTACCTGCATTTATATCAACATCTGAGAATTGAACTGCAAATAAAACAGTTAGTCTACTTTAAAACACATTGTGGCTCCATGATAACAGGCTCCATGCAACAGAACATGAGCATCAAAAACTTCCTCATGTTGTTGTTAAAACATAAAGAAAAGCTGTCAGATTGATTCAAGTGTTGAAATGTCTCTTGACTGAGAGAATAAAACACATTATTATCTGTTAGATATCATCACATAACTAATCTGTACAACAAAAATATATTATTACATTACCTTGTGTTGATGTTTGCATGTTCTCTGGTCCGAGTTCAGAATCCTTCTAACAAAAGTTAAACACGGAGGAAAAAGTTATCAGAGGAACATTTGATGCAGATGTGATTCACTTTTCAGTCAGAATATCTTCATGTTTCAGGTCCGCTCGTTTCACAACTCCGTGACGCTGAGTTGACGTTTCTTTGGCACAGACAAACTGCATGTGGCTGTGATGTGAGCCTTTCCCTTAACAACAATGGTGTAAACACTTCTGGAATGTCCACAAGACTTGTGTGGAGTGCACACCTCGCCGAGAATGTACGGGCGAATCTGCAATGTACCGCCCCTCCCTCTCTCATTAGTTGTCAGGTCCCGCCCCTCTCTCTCAGGCTGCACCATCACCAGCTCTGCTCTCTCAGTTTTCTCTCTGGTTATGAAGTGAACTTCCTCGTCAGTTTTTGCTCCCAGTTCGACTTAAAGTCATCAAATCTTTCTGCAGCGACATTAAACATCATAAACTAGAGACAGCTGCAGTTTTCAGAGCAGTGCATGATGGGAAGGTTATTTCTCTGTGACAGAGAGAGATCCGGAGCTGAAGGGAGACATGCAGGAAAGGACTCGGAGCCGGAGAGAGACAACTCTCTGCTGAGTCTGAACTCACTGAAACATTGAGTGTGATTCTCAGTTTGTCTTGTATTTCTGTCAACATCAGCTGTTGAACTTTTAGCTCATTGACCAACACTTGAACTCATTCTCTGCTTACTAAATACACTCAGACTGGTTTTATTTTATTGTTGAGATATGTTCATTTAAACTTGAAAAACTTCCTCCAGGATTTGATCTTAAAGCTTCTCTGTCGACATCAGTTTAAAGCCTTTTTATTTGTGGGAACAATTTAACAAATCATTCACTTGATATAGAGACACGCTCCTCTGTTCTGATTGGCCGTCCAGTGTGTAGCCCCGCCTCCCACCTCTCAGTGTGAGCTGTGATTGGTCCCGCCTCCAACCTGAGTCTTCTCCTCCGCTTTCATTGGTTCATGATGCTTCAGCTGCTCCTCCAGTGTGACAGCTGACAATATGAGCCTCTAATCAAACTAGTCTGGAGAAAATCACACTTTCACACATTTAGCTTCAGGACACAGGGACGATCCAGCCTCCTGCAGAAAGATTTAAAATGTGCATTAATCCATGAATAAAGGACTTTCCTCTCTGGTCACATGTGCATGTTTCCTGAGTGTGACTGTGTGTTTCAGTGGCTGAGAGAGAGAGAGAGAGAGAGAGAGAGAGAGAGAGAGACTAAATCTGAGATAATTTCACTTGACCAGATTTCTTAAATTAAGATTTTTAAGACTTTTTAAAGACTTTTTTAAAAGAACCAAATAATCATCAGGTCACTCTGCTTGGGCCAGTTCATCGCTGCTGGCAGCTTTAATTTATCTTGTTTTAAGAGTTCATTTCTAGTTATTTCTAGATTCAATAATCCTAATTTCATAAATCATGTCAAAAGAAATTATCTGTCTATGCAGAAAGATCATTTCCCTCAGATTTACTGTTTTTATCTTGTTTTTAGACTAAACAACTTTTTTACATTGCAGATGAGCGAGAGAGAGAGAGAGAGAGAGAGAGAGAGAGATAGAGAGAGAGAGAGAGAGAGAGAGAGAGAGAGAGAGCAGCAGTACAGCAGCACTGAGCAGCAGCAGTAGAGTGATCCAGGTCTCCACCTAGTGGAGGAGTTCTGCATCACACACAGTATCTGAGCACCTGGCTGCTCACTGACAGCTTCAGCTTTCAGGCGTTTCACACCAAAATGTTCCAGTGAACTCTGATGAAGTGAAAACTCTCTGTGAAAGGGTCAAAGGTCACACACACTCTGCTACATTCATGTCAAAAGACTCACAGCCACCTCTCATAGAAATAGGTTTTTATTTACAACATGTGCATTAGACAATGAAACTTGCATTTAAATCTTAAAGATAAACTTTTGACACAGTGAGGACTGAAACAAATGACACATCAAACATTATTTACACTGACATCAGTTATTTCTGCTGTAATAACTTCAGTTCACCTCAAACCTTCAGTAACATGAGCAGCATTTACAGCATAGAAATACAGATGTTATGGCACAAGTAGCTTTGTGAGCGTGAAACAGATGTTGGAGGGAGAGGGGGTTTCAGTGAGCTGGTTTTGAATCAGTGCTCTGATGACTCATTAAAAGGGGGTCCAACAGGATCCTGGTGGTCCTGATGGGTTGTTTCTCTGAGAAACTAGCGGCTGCATGGATGTTTTCTTTCTTGTCAGTAGATTTAGTGAAACAGACTTTAAAGCCAAAGCAGAGTTTGGTGCAGAGAACCAGTAGAAGTGCAGCTAAAAGCCCCAGAACAATGTAGAGGCCAGTCCTTCCCCGAGCCTCTGGTTGTGGTCTCACTGTCGCTCTCTGAGGTTTGGGCTCATCAGCAGCTGCTGGAAAGGACAGAAAATAAAAGAGAGAATCTGTTTTCAGTGACAGGAATGACAGAATATTCTGCATCTTTTATTTTTAAATATTTCTGCAAAATTACCAGAGACGTTGAGTCGACATGTGTGAGCATTCCCACTGTGATATGTGGACACTTGACACACATAAAGTCCAGAGTCATTGATCCTGAGTCTGGACACATGAAGTCTGAGTCGTCCTTCTCTGAGGACGTCTTTGTCAAACTGGACTCGTCCTGCAAACTGTTGATCCTGAGACTCTGAGACCTCAACACCTTCATGGAGATGAAACAGTTTAAAACGTCTGAGGACAGTTACCAGCTGACAGAAGATAAACAGGAAGTGGAGTGAAGTGTCACTGGTTTGCAGCAGATCATCTTCTCCCTGTGAGAGGAGACACAGTTGTGCTTATTTGAACTTCAGTCTGTGTTGTAACAAGCTGCAGCAGGAGAAGGAAGCTGTGAGGGCCACTGGTAACACAGGAGTGATGGCTCCAGTTTATCATGTGGAGTTTAACCTCTGGAGCCGTCTAGTGAAAGCAAAGTGTGGTGTCAGGAAACATGTTTCAGCAGGAGGAACCCTGAGGAACCTGCAGGCTGCTGTCACACTATGAACCAACAGACACAGACAACAGAGACAGACAACACATTATTTTAACAAGAGACAGAATAATCAAATTATTTTAACAGTAATCACTTTATTTATATATGATATGTAGACAAGCTGAGAAAATCAGTTGAAAGTTCATCATAGGAGCTTTCACAGTGTGACATTTATGTTTCTAGATCATTTTTAAAATTTTCTTTCTACAATGAAAACTATTACTATTTTTAATTTACATACAAATAGACTGTTTTGTAGTTTTATTATTCATCATTTTTTCCGCTGTTTTTGTGTGTATAAATGGTAAAAAAAAAAAAAAAAAATGTCCATAGAAACCTGTGTCTTTTGTTTGTATTTTGGGTTCCTGGCAGCTTTATACTTTGTTAATTAAAATAAAATGAAAAATCTGACTGATAGCTAAGTTTGTGTGGAGAAAAAGGAGCCATGCATGTGATGTAAGGACAGACTGAAAGATGATAAACAGAGACAGAAATTAATGCAGAGGAAGTTGACAAATTTGAACAAAAATCTGAAACGCTCTATCAGTTTAGTGCGCATGTCATACCGTCCCTGACCACCGGGGGCGCTGTGTCCCCGCGCTGCTCTCCGCGCCCTGCTGGTCACCAGCAGTCTGAGAAAGTTTTCCATGCAGGCAGGGATGGAGGTGATTACCCACCGCTAGCAGAGGGAAGAGGGCTGAGCCTTGAAGCTGCTGGGGGAACTTGAAGAGAGCAGGGAGAGGAGGAGCAGGAGAAGGATTGATATACAAGAGTGAATGTGTATAAAATGTGGGGAATATATAATAATAATAATAATAATAATAATAATTATATATATATATAATTATTATTATTATTATTATTATTATTATATATTCTCCACATACTATACACACTGTGCATATATATTATACATACTGTATACACATTCTGTACATACCATACATACTTTACATAATACTACATATATAAAATCCTTGGTTCCTATTGATTGACACACAAGAGAAATTATAAAAAAAAGTCTATTGGAACTCATCGTTCATTCTTTTTGTTTTGTATCAGGAAAACTTCAGTTACTTTCCATTTCATTTTTACTTTAATATTGATTCACATTCTCTTTTACTCAAACATTCAGAGGCCAAATAAATAACAACGGCTTTAAAACTTCAGGTTATTTAAGTAATGTGCAATTGAAACTGAAATGTTTCGTTACTGTTTTATGTATTTTTCGTTGAGCCTGACAGCTATTTATGATCATTGTTACACTGTATGTTTGCTAAAAGAAATTCAATATCAACAAGTTGTTATTAGTGGTGAGGAGCAGCAGAGGGAGCTCTTTACTGAAGGGAGCTGCTCTGCTTTAGAAAGTCTCACCTGTCTGCAGGTTACAGCTCTCATCATTTACACCATCAGACCTTTAAATGGAGCTGATGATCACAAAGATCTTCTGCTCTCATTTCATCTGCTACATTTACTTTAAATGTCTGTTTCATGTCTGGTCTGAATTATGATCTGATTCATGTGACAAAATCTGATGTTTATGGATTTCGATAACTTGACAAATGAAGACGCTCATGTATGTTTTTTCTAACTGAATCAAATTGATTCCAAACTTTTTCTCATTCTGCATCATTTTTGAGATCCTGTGTCATTAAACATTTTAAAAGATCTGCACAAACTGACTGTTGAACTGAATGATTTATTATTTGATATTTAATTTATCCATTTATCCAGCTTATAAATAAAACATCCGGAGGTCAAACATATGAAAATAAATCATTTGAATCGTCATGGATACACAAACAGCTGAAGATGTTAGAATATGAACAACAAACAGTCCTGTGTTAAACACAATCCCTCCATGCTCCTACAGTCACACAACACATTTACAGTGTCAAAATACATTTGCAGCAAACAGGAAACAACAGTCACATTTTTCACGTTAAACACAGTGACGTCACAGTGTGACGTTTCTCCAGTGAAGGTGTTGGCTGCAGCTCAGTGTGACCTGAGACCTGCTGCATGATGTTCTCCACTCTCGTCTCATTGACAGACACAAGGATCCACATTCCTGGTTGTGTGTTGTAGTTTGACACAGTGGGCGTGGTCTTCAGAGCTGTCACGTGATGGTCGCTCGGTGGTTCCCAGAAAGCTCCAAGTCCTCCCCGAGTGAACGAAGGAGGACGGACACTTTGCTTCAGTCTCACTCTGAGCTGCTGCTGCTGCTTTTATTCCCTCTTTAATCCTCACTGCTACAAACTGATTCACTTCACATACAAACAGCACAATAACTGATGTATTTATCACCACCATCCTCAATCTGTTCCTTATTGGACGTTTTAAAGCCTCAAAGGAAACAAATCGTCGATGTCGAAGCTGAATTTCTTTATAAAACTCCGCAGACTTCCTGTTTCTCTGTCAACAAACTCATTTCACCATAATCATCCAAACTGATGTCGACAACAAAGCTTTAAGATCCTGGAGGAAGTTTTTCAAGTTTAAATGAAAATATTTCAACAATAAAATAAAACCAGTCTGAGTGTATTTAGTAAGCAGAGAATGAGTTCAAGTGTTGGTCAATGAGCTAAAAGTTCAACAGCTGATGTTGACAGAAATACAAGACAAACTGAGAATCACACTCAATGTTTGTTACTGTTTTATCTCCCTGAATTATTAAAGCTCAGACCACATGAGGCTTCGTCCTTGTAAGCCGGCGGTCCGGGATCGGGTCCGGCTTGGAGTCCTTTCCTGCATGTCTCCCTTCAGCTCCGGATCTCTCTCTGTCACAGAGAAATAACCTTCCCATCATGCACTGCTCTGAAAACTGCAGCTGTCTCTAGTTTATGATGTTTAATGTCGCTGCAGAAAGATTTGGTGACTTTAAGTCGAACTGGGAACAAAAACTGACGAGGAAGTTCACTTCATAACCAGAGAGGAAACTGAGAGAGCAGAGCTGCTGCAGCCTGAGAGAGAGGGGGGGCTGAAGCCAATATCTTTTTTTAGACCGAGTCATTATCTTGAAAAGAATGTCAATGAAGTTCTCATGCCCACGATACACGTCATTATTCAACCATTCTTTACATAGTTTTGATCTTAAAACCTGACAACTAATGTCCTGAGCATCACAACTCTCCATTCTGCCAACACTTGAATGTCAAGTTTCAGAAAGTCAGTGTGTGCTGTGTACCTCCACCACCCACCTATCTGATGCACATTCTGACTGAACGTGATTGCAATCTAGCCTGGCAGAAAGCCAGTGTCTGACAGCTAGAGTCAGACTGGTTTACCTGGCTGATGAGCAGAGTAGATACTGTGAGAAGTGAATCACATCAGCGTCAAGATAACTTTCAGGATTCTGAACTCGTTGTTGATGTTTGGTTGTACTGTGTTTTCATGCAGCCCGGGATCTGTTCCTGCTGCTGCAGAAAGATTTGGTGACTTTAAGTCGAACTGGGAGCAAAAACTGACGAGGAAGTTCACTTCATAACCAGAGAGGAAACTGGGAGAGCAGAGCTGCTGCTGCTGCAGCCTGAGAGAGACAGATCATATAGTGGGAGTGTCCTGTCCTTATCTCAAAAGCTGAAGTTTGCAGATCGAAAGATACTGCTTTGATGCTTCGCTGAAGGGTGCATTATGAATGAGCAGAGGCTCTACTTTCATTAGAAGGATTCTGAACTCAGACTAGAGGACATGGAAACAACAACACAAGGTAATGTAATAATATGTTTTTATTATCTCAGTAAAGAGACATTTCAACACTTGAATCAATCTGACAGCTTTTCTTTATGTTTTAACAACAACATGAGGAAGTTTTTGATGCTCATGTTCTGTTGCATGGAGCCTGTTATCATGGAGCCACAATGTGTTTTTAAAGGAACTCAGAGTGATATTTATTATATTCATGTTAGTGCTGGAAGAAGTAATCAGATTACTTTACTACAGTAAAAGTCCTGCATTCAACACTTACTGAAGTAAAAGTACAAAAGTATCAAAAGTCAAAGTACTCGTTATGCAGAAAGATTGTTTTATATATTCCAGATATATTATTAGATTATTATTACTGATACATTTATGGAAGCAGAATGTTTGTGATGTCCATATAGGGTTAATTTTTACGACTTAATATACAGTTAATGTGGTTTTATTTATTATTAAAAATGCATAATCTCTTTAAATTGATGGGGTTTTTTTTTCATGATAAATTTTGACCTCAAAGTAACTAAAGCTGTCAGCTAAATGCAGTGGAGTAAAAGTATAAAGTTACATTAAATAGAAGTACTCAAGTAAAGTACAAGTACCTTAAAAACAAAAGTAAAAGTGGTCGTTATGCAGAATGATTGTTTTATATATTCCAAATATATTATTAGATTATTAGGGCACACAGATCACTGAGAATGGATACAAGCCAGTCCAGATTTGTCTCATATTTTATGCCCCATTTACATATTACAGACCATCTTACTTTCCACATAACGTCTGTAGAAGGTGAGTCTGTAGGAAACTGGTTGTCAGAAACACACTACTGTATCTTTGCTCAGTGTAATAAGTATGCTGCATATTTCCTCTGTCTCAGGTGTAATGTGTGAACTTTGAGCTCATGTGTGTGTGACTCTTCACCTCTGTCTCCTCTCACAGGGAGAAGATGATCTGCAGCATCCTGCTGCTCCTCAGCCTGACCTCCTGTGTCTCTGGTTAGTTGACTCCTTCACTTTATTATCCACAAAGAAGAAGAAAGTCTGTCTGCTCCTCACTTTCCCTCTCTGTCTCCTCAGCAGGAACATTTGTAGTGAATGTGACTCAGAGCTCCTATCAGGCAGAGGAGAACCAGAACATCACACTGGAGTGGACCTTCACCACCAAACCTGAAGCTTCAACCAACTCCTTATCTTTCTTCTGTCAGCTGTTAGCTGAACTCAGACCTGTATTCCTGTTTCATCTACATGAAGGTGTTGAGGTCTCAGAGTCTCAGGATCAACAGTTTGCAGGACGAGTCCAGTTTGACGACGACTTCCTCAGAGAAGGACGACTCAGACTTCATGTGTCCAGACTCAGGATCAATGACTCTGGAGATTATTTGTGTGAAGACCTCAATGGGAGTAATAATTTAGAATGGCACCTCAACGTCACTGGTAAGTTGATTCAGTAAAAGTATTTGATAAATGAAAGTTGCAGTGTTTGATTCTTTTACTCAGTTAAAACACAGCAGCACTATGAGGCTGAATTAGATGAGACAGACTGGCTCCAGCGGAGTCGTTAATAATGATATGGAACTGTTACTGTCAGCTAATTTCAATCACTGATGTAGAATATGATTATATTTAATCTTTTCAATAAAAAAAAAAAATAGTTTCCTTTTTCAACCCGCTGTGTTTGTTTTCTGTCCTTTCTAGGAGCTGATGATGAGCCCAAACCTCAGAGTCCACCAATGAGACCAGATAGTCTGGATTTCATTCTTAGACTGATAACAGCAGTAGCAGCACTAGCTATACTGATTTTCCGTTTCATGTATGCCCCTGTTCGGCTATAACATCTACAGATAAAATATCAAACACCTGTGCAGACACACAGATGTTGTGTTTATCAGAGAAAAATCCATCAGGACCAGACGGACTCAAGCTGAACAACCTTGCCTTAAAAGTTTGAAAATGTCCTCTTCAAAAAGTATGTTTCCTTTACAAAATCACCAAAAATACAGTTTATTGTAGAAAGGAACTGTTAAAACAGATATCATTGTTGGAGTGTGAACTTTTTCGATCATCGGTTACAAAAGTTTTTTTTAGAAAAAGTAACCAAAATGGAGCTTAAAATAGCGATATTTTAAACATGTCCAAAAATAAATTGTTTGCACTAACCAGATCCTGTTAAAAACATTAAATTCTGCCCCTCAGAGACACTGTAAGACATGATTGATTCTGCTGAGACCAACGGTCACATGACAAATATTCACTGAGAATCTGTTTACACAGAGCTGAGAGGAGAGGACAGGAGAGGCTGTTTACACAGAGCAGAGAGGAGAGGACAGGAGAGGCTGTTTACACAGAACTGAGAGGAGAGGACAGGAGAGGCTGAAAATACTTATGTATAGCATGTAGAGATCTATTTTCCGAAAAACTGTTTTTTCTGGTTTCTGTCATTCTAACTGTGTTATTCTGCACAAAGACATGTTTGAGTTGTTCCCACTTCTTGCCATGATTGTGCTGATTCCACAGAGCTGAAGGACTTTTAGATTTATATAGATTAATTTAGATTTTATATATGAGTCACTCTCTCCTGGCAGGACCAAAACCTCTCTCATTGACTATTCTACATATTTTCTATTTATGCTGCTGTCCCCCCCCCCCCCCCCCCCCCCCTCTATTTTTTTTATTTATCTAAGTGTTTGTTTCCTTAATCTATATTTATACTCAGTACTTTGCTCTTTTGCACCAATACACCACAGAAATTTCTTGTGAAAACCTACTTGATTTGAAAAATGATTCTGATTCTGATATTTTATATATTGCTGTGAAATACAAGGCCACAAATCAATAAATGTATTGTCCTGAATTGTTGTGAGGGTAACAACGCTATAATCTTACTGTGTTATAATTCTGGAAAAAAAACTAGACTAAAGGTCACAATGTACTGCCTTTCCTGATGTAACGTTCTTATACACAAATTGTCTTAAATTGTAACATTGTAACATGAGGTATTCATCGTAAATAAAGAAATGAAGACTCTGCAAATCATTTTTTTATAATAGAAAGGTAGAAGTCATGATATTAGATAACAATTATATCATAAAAAAAACAGTTACAAAGTGTTTTACTTGCCGCATTGATTATAAAACACATTTATGAGGTGATTTAGTTCATATGAACAGAGGGGCGTGTCTCTACAACAGGAGTCCAGCCTCTGACGTCAGTGTGACGTTAAACCAGCAGAACAAAGTTTGTGACTGAGAAAAGTGAATCACATCAGCATCAAATGTTCCTCTGATAACTTCTTCCTCATGTTTTTCTTGTCACAAGGATTCTGAACTCGTTTTAGATGTTTGGTTGTTTTCTGTTATTATGCCGCCCGGGTTCTGTGGTTGTGGTTTCCATTTACAACATTTTACATTTTGTGTTGTTTGTTGTGGAACAAAAAATAAATAGAAATGTGGGAAAAGCCTTTTTTATTAGGCTATTTAAGGTAACTTTAAATTGTAAAGCAGCAAATTAGTTTCAGAATCAGAATAAATGTTTTGTAACGAAAATAACATGTTGAGTTCTTTTAAAACTCAAAGAATAAACAGACTAAAGTCTGTGGAGGAGAGGAGGAGCCTGTCGGGGGACGACCGGCGGAAAAAGAAGGGCATATTTTAGCATATTTTGTTTACTTTGGAGTATAAAGTTCTGTCTGTAAATATGATCAACACGTCTGAGACCTGAAATAAACTTTTATTATTATTGCAACGTAAGTTATATTTACTTTCAGTTGTCAACGGACACGTTTAATCCTTCGTTTCCATCTCTAACCAGTGGACTCACTGATGATTTATAAACACATTTATTCTACATGAGGATACATGGTTGAACATGTTATTAACATTAATGGAGACATATCTTGTATTGTGTTATTGTAGTTTCAACCCAGTCTGCAGCAGCATTTCCTCTTCTTTATCTAATTCCAGATCAAGGCTCCTTTTTTCTTTTCTTTTTAATAATAACATGTATTTGTAACATATGTTTATTTATTATTATGTTATAATCTATGTTTACATTGTCTTCTGACGTCATGCACAGAAAACTCTTACCGTGAATCCAGACTGTAAAGATTTTCAGTATTTCTCTACTCAACACTGCTGATGTGTTGTCTGCATGAGAATTACAGAGCATTATAATAATCTGGAGATTTAACCAGAAACAGTCACAGATAGTCTGTTATATGTTTAACAGGCTGCTCTGTCATGTAGAATAACAAACACAGATCATGGAGAATGGATACAAGCTGAGTCTAGATGTGTCTCATATTTTATACAACATTTTATAAAGATATGATCTAATGGGAAGTTACACAAGGTAGAACTATTGAGATCTGCCTCTAAACCGTCTGTAGAAAGTGAGTTCATGTTGAGGAAGTGAGTCCGTTTAGAGTCACCGTCCTCCAGCTTCATATTTCCTCTTTCTCAGTTGGAAACTGGCGCCATCTAGTGTCAGAAACACACTGCTGTATCTTTGCTCAGTGTGATAAGTAAGTGTCATGTTTCCTCTGTGTCAGCTGTGTGATGACCCCCTCCTCCTCTGTGTGTTGTGGCATGTTGTGTTTCTCTTGCTGTGTAGGAGGCCACAGGTCTGGACACTCCTCCAGTCTGCAGAGTGCTAGAGGAGAGTCAGGAGAAGGAGCAGCTCAATCCACCAGCTCCTTCATCTCTCAATTCAATTCATTTCAGTTCAATTCAGTTCAATTCAATAAGGCTTTATTGACACAAATGTTAAAAAACAATATTGCCAAAGCAAACTATTTGGACAATTCACAATCACAGTAAGATATTAGAATCAATACTTTCTTAACTTTGATTTCTTAGCTGGTTAAGAATTTTCTTAACATGTTGAATTTATCAACTTTTGGTATTCCGCAGTTCTTCTTGTAGTAGAGGTGAAGTAGAGTTAACAGATTCATTAAAAATGTCAGAAGTAAATGTAAAAACAATTGAATCAATAACTTTAATGAAACAAAACAAAAAGTCAGAACACATCAACATATCAGCAGGTAACAATATCAACAACTTTGATGCTTCACAGACACACGAGAGAAATGATAACAGAAGTCTATTGAAACTCATCGTTCATTCTTTTTGTATCAACTTCAGTTACTTTCCTCTTTGTCCTGAACACAGAGAGATAACACTAAAGTTTATATTTTCTCACATGTCTGGAAGAAAAGTGTGAGTTTGTTTGACCTCCATACAGCTGATTTAAATGTCTGTTGTTTTTTAATATTGACTCACATTCACTTCAACTCAAACATTCAGAGGTCAAATAAATTATAACAAAGCACTTTAAAACTTCAGGTTATTTGAGTAATATGCAATATTAAAATCAATGTTTTGTTACTGTTTTATTCTGGTTTGTTAAACGCGGCTGTTGTTTACTGTCATTATTTCATTGGACCGTATGTTTGCTGATATCAAAGCTGTGTTATTAGTGGTGAGGAGCAGCAGAGGGAGCTCTTTACTGAAGGGAGCTGCTCTGCTTTAGAAAGTCTCACCTGTCTGCAGGTTACAGCTCTCATCATTTACACCATCAGACCTTTAAATGGAGCTGATGATCACAAAGATCTTCTGCTCTCATTTCATCTGCTACATTTACTTTAAATGTCTGTCTCATGTCTGATCTGAATTATGATCCGATCTGCTCGTATTGCAATGCTTCTTTAAAATAAGATATTCATGAGTGTAACTTTTAAATTCTGCATCATGTTTGAGTCGCTGTTGAATTTTATTAAAATGTTTTTTTACTTTGTTTGCACAAACTGATTGAACTTGAATGATTTGTTAAATAGTTCCCACGAATAAAAATTAATTAAATATACTATATATTGGATTAAATTGTTCAGCTAATAAATAAAACATTCAGAGGTCAAATATATGAAAATTGATCATTTTTATTATTGTCATGGAAACAAACAGCTGAAGATGTTAAAATATTAACAACAAAGAGGATTTGGACAAACAGTCACTCACTCATTGGTTGGACCAATCGCAGCTGACATTGATAGACGAGGGGCGGGACTACACCCTGGACGGCCAATCAGAACAAAGGAATGTTTCTGCTCATCACATGTTTGATATTACAGGTAGAAACTGGTGAAATGGTATTAAACCTGAACTTTATTTCCTTTAGTTGTGATCCTGACGTGGAAGCAGCTGGAAATGAAAAATAAGAACATTGTTCAAACAGGCAGGACTGTAATTCATTTTAATCATATTTGACTGATTTTAGTAAAAATAATTCAGTGGCTATTTCAATGTGCAGTAGATGTTTTTCAGCCGGAGCTGAGTTTCCCTCATTTCAGGGTTAACATACTCAAGGTTTTCAGAAAACCTGCTTTCTGGAACATAATATAGAATATAGGAACGTTATTTATTGTTTATTTTTATTCTATTTATGTACAGTCATGGAAAAAAATATTCGACCACCCTCCAGTTTCTTGTTCATTTTAATGCCTGGTACAACTAAAGGTACATTTGTTTGGACAAATATAATGATAACAACAAAAATAGCTGATTAAAGTTTATTTCAAGAGCTGATATCTGGCAAGATATCAGCGCTTAAAATAAACTAATTTTAGACCAGAATGAACATTTCCATTTTATGACACTTTATACTTATAATCCACTACATATAGCTGACATCTTACGTTATTTTTCAGGGTGACATTTAACATGAACATGTTTTTAAAATGTATGATTATTGAACATTTTTATATTAATAATTAGGTGCTGTTTCCATAGAGCTGCAGAACTTATATATTTACATATATTTTATATATTGCAGTGAAATACAAGGACATAGTGAGGAAAATGTAAAAAGAGCACAAAAAGACCCTGAAACTGAGTGTAGATTAAAGACAGCCACAGCAGGGGGACTGAAGGCTGCAGAAACATAACAAGAGAGAAAAAAGTGACATAAAGCCAACTGTGATGTTCTGGCCAATCACAGCACAGTCACAGAAGTGGGCGTGGCCTAAAGTGGGTTGACACCTTTCTTGTGATGGTGCAGAGAACAGACACAGAGACAAAGAGAGAGAAGAAAAGGAGCAGAAGAGGAGAGTAAACCGCTGCTGGATCCTGTTTCTGAGCAAACATCTGGTGAGTTCACACTTTATTTTCTGCTCTGTATTCTTTATGTTGTTCTTCTCCTGCAGCTGTTAACCTTTCTCCTTCTTCTTGTTGACACGGGAAGTTCTTCTTCTGGACTTTAGATCACGCTGTGTGTTGTAGAGTTCAGTGCTTACTGAAGTGCTTTTAATGTGAGCTGCAATGAGATTACGCTTGATACATTGTTGAGTACACCAGTTGTACTCCTCCGAGTTGTTGATGGAGCAGAGAGAGCAGACGAGGAGACGGTGGAAGAGTCAAACGAAAACACTTTAATGTTTTCTTCAAGCGCAGTTCATGAAGTGCGGAGCTCAGTTCAATACATACATCAACCAGTACATAAGAAAAGGCTGCTCGATGTCTAGTTCTGTGTGTTTTTATAACAAACTCCACTAAGTCTCCTCCTTCCCTGCAAGGTTACTGTCCTTGACCCTGCGTATGTGTTTACCTCCATATTAGGCCGTAACCAACTGTCTCTTTTTGTCTGTTTAACTAACTGTCTCTTTTTGTCTGTTTAACTAACTGTCTCTTTTTGTCTGTTTCTCGTCTCTGGGTATCGCCTCATTCTCTCGGGGGGTCTCCTGTTGAGGCCCCCCCCCCCCCGGGTGTACATAGTGTCCCATAAAACTATGTGTCTCTCTGCTCGTGTTTCAACATATAGGATGTGTCATGAGTTTATTCTTCAACACTTATTTCTTAATACTTCTTTTATTCACTCAAGCTTATGTTACCTTTAATGCTGTTTGGTTAATGCTGCCTCTTTAATGCTTCTGATTATTTTCTTATAGTAGCTTGTTTACAATCCCACAACATAAAGATCAGATACGACATTTCTGCAGTGGTGCTGTCCGCCGATGAGGATATAAATAAATATATAAACATATTGTCAAGTAATCTGAAGGTTATTTGAGATCCCTAATAGCCATACACCAACAAAATGGTATGAGACTGGAAAACCAAGGGACTTACCAGCATAATAGCAGCTGGAGAAATCGGTACTTCTCTAACATGATGTAATACACAAGGGCACTGTGACTCTGAGGTGATTTTTATTATAAAAGATGATGATCTGTTATATGCATGACATTGTATTGATTGCTGTTGATCCGACATAATGGAAGTGGAAATGATTGCACTAAATGAAGTGAGTAATGATTTTTATGTGTAATGATATATTAATATGTTGATGTGATTAAATTATTTAACTGTTGAGTTAAAGTGGATCGCCTCGGCTGAAGACCGTTTTTCGGGCAGTGCGTTTTAAGTTGCTTGGCCAGGCAACTTTTCCCGTTTTCCTCTCCAAATTGGATGGATCACAATTCCCAGCTACAGCTTCAATTATCATAGGAAAGTCAGGTTTAGGGTAACACAAATCAAACATTAATCATTTTATTATTATAAACTTTTGAATTTGATCTGTAATCAACTATTGAATTATTATATGCTGTATGCTTGCACCTTGCTATATTATCAATAAATCCTCAATTGCATTTAAAGTGAAGTAGTGGACATTATATTTTTAAATCTTTTGTTATTGTAAGGTTGTGTGTTTAAACAAGGTTCTAACAGGTTAACTCTAGCCAATTAAATTAAACTTGTCCTTGGAGCTTTTATTCTCAGCTACTAAAACTAACCTAGCAATTCACCAAGTGCACAGATCGTTTAGAGGAGAGCTGCCAGCGTGGTGTCTGTGGTTTATGGGTTAAAAAGGTTGAAAAAGATGGTAATGAAAAGTTGATAGTGGTTGTATGTAAAATGATGTTAAAATGTTGATGTGACTTGATGAAACAACTGTTGAAATGAATGCAATAATAATCAGTTAAACAACTGGATTGATCGTTATAAATGTTGATGACTGTGTTAAAAAGAAGGAAGTGAGACAGGGTGAAGCAAGTAGAAAAGGGGAACTCAAAAGAAACAAGGACAAGCTGAGACATGTTGTACGTGTTGAACGTGTTAAGCTGACAGAGACACGTGAAGGAGAAGTGAGAGGGAAAGTCCAAGAGATCAGGCCATTGCAAACTTAAATTATCGGAAAGAAGATTTAACCAATGAAAGGACTGGTGAGGAGTGGCAATGAGGTAATGCTCTGAAAGAAGGAGCGGCAGAGTATAGAAGCTGCAACACAAGAGGAATAGGGGTTATTCTTCACGGGGAGCTTCAAGACTCTTCAACCGACTCTCAGGATCTGAGACGACGCCTGAACGACCACACCGGGGGATAGGACTCTGATTCCACAAGCAAGAAGAAGACTGTAGTGGCAAACATAGATCTTAATTCTAAAGCCACTCAATGTATTAGCAGTAGGCTGGTACAGCTGGCTCGACTCGTATGTTACTGTTTTGTGTTCCTTAATTACTCACAAACCACCGGAGAGTCAGGTCGTAGTTTTGTTGTTTTATTTCTCATTGCTGAATCCAGTTATTTCCATTAATACACACATCATTCCAAGCTTCTCTTGGTTTTCACAACGGTCCACAAACATCAGGAAGTTTTTACCTTTTAGCAAGTCCTTCAGAATAATAATGCGCATGAGCAGCGCCTACTTCAGGTGCTGTGGTATATTTGACAACTATACAATAAAGGGCAATAATGTCATAACACAACCAAAATCAATATAAAACAGGTGTAATCTACAGTAAAAATCTCAACTTTCTTTAACATAATATTGGCTCCTACAAGACAGATTAAGGACGCTTACATCAAGAAAGAAGATTTCCAAATTGACGGGTGAAGATGAGAGACAAGTGATAAGAAGAATAACCATTCCAACACCAGTCGATGAAGGATTAAAGGATTTTACTTTCTTAAGCTCTTACTGTCGCCAGGACCAACGGACCGGTCAAAGATCACTCTGACTTTGGACAAAGTGGAGAGCCTCGGCTGAGGCCTGAAGCCGGACGGTTTGATAGAGTAGCTTGGCCAGGCAACGCTCCCGTCTCCTTCTCCAAATCTGCAGGATTAATTCCCAGCTACAGCTTCATTCAGCACAGGCAGTTAGGGTATTAGGGTATGACATTAAACAGACGATAATCATTTTATTACTGGGATTTTTGAGTGTAATCAATTTTGGATCAATTCATGTTGTATGCTTGCACCTTGCTATTTTATCAATACATTTTCAATTGCATTTAAAGTGGAGTAGTGGACCTTAGATCTTTGAATCTTCTGGTATTAAGAGGTGGTGTGTAATAACAAGGTTCTTATTGGTTACGCTAGCCAAAGAAATTAAACTTATCCTTGGGTCTTATATTCCTAGCCACTAAAGTTAACCTAGCGATTCACCAAGTGCATAGATCAGTAAGAGGAGAGCTGCCATTAAAGGGACGCGGCTAGCGTGGTATCCATTCCAGGGTTATTTGACAGGTGCCATTCTGGAGTAAGCAGGATAGGTGTCCGGACCGAGGCAGTCAGAAGCGAGGCGAGTCTCCTCCACACCAGCTTGAGTTCTAAGTTCCCAAAATACCTACTGAGATAATATCCATAGGATAAGGGATCTGTCCCCTTAGTGGAGAGCTGGTCCAGAAGCCCCTACACAAGAGCAATCTCTGGGATCAAACAATGGCTCAGGATGTTCATATTTATTCAGGATATATATGTTTATATATTTATTTATATCCTCATCATGTGTCTCTGTTTGTTGACTTCACAGCTCATCTGTGTCACGAGACACTTCTGACTCCAGGACGTACGTCTGAAAGAAGAAGAAGAAGAAGAAGAATGAGTCCTCCAAGAAAGGTCAGATCACTCTAATGAACTTGAGTTTGTATTTGTTTTTTTTTTTTCAATTCTGTTCTCTTTACTTTAGATATAATCTCCTCTTTAGACCCCGTAGTATTAGTGTTTTATTGTTAGTATTAATATTTTACAAGATTAGTTTTTCAATTATTTTAAATATTTGAAAAACTGATTAAAATATGATATGGATAGTTTTTAGTTAAAGTTTAACATTTGTTTTGAATAAAATATTATTCAAATATAATATGATTATTTAATTCAGATTTCTAAATATAGGATATTGTGTAAATTTTTTAATTAGTATTGTAATATTATTAAAGGGATTAAAAAAATAAATACAATATAAAAATTTTACTTTTTGTTCAACAAAATATATGAATATTATTTAATTATTATTATTATGTAGAGTATCATTTAAGTATTTTATAGTATATACTTTATAATGTCCATCCAACTGTCCCATAGAGACTAATGAGAACTGGGAACAGACATTTCTAGAAGAAAAACACAGTTTTCTAACCTGCAATGTTGCTCACATTTTTTTTGCTACAGACATTAAACGTACATCAACGCGTTCAGGGGAGATTTACCTCTCTGATGAGACTAATATTTTGTTGTTAGGTTTTTGAGAAAACAAGAGCAGTTCTAGAGGTGTGATTTCCATTAAATTAATCTCTCAGCTGTTAGATATCAGCTGATAGTCTGTGCCCCTCCCCTCTCCACTCATCACCATAGCAACCAGCCAGCATGAGTGAGCCAGGACAGGATGACCCAGGTCTTCAAAATAAAAACCCATAAAGTAACTACATCTAATAGTGTGGGTGCCTTTGATCTCATTGGCTTACTTTAAATCATGAAAAGCATATTACTATGTCAAACAATATGGGAATAAATGAATCAAATCTGCATTGATGGACAGGAAAAGTTTTATTCAGCAGGCAGATTAAAACATACAGATAATGATGAGACTAGGAAATTATAGAAAATGTGTTATTTACTTTTTTTGGTATTTGTGATGCTCATGAGTAAATATGAATCACATAGAATGATTTGAGTAATTTAAATTTCTTTGTATAAATGTCTGTTTATTTTTATTGCAACAAGCCAAAAGAATCACAGATACTGTCCAGAATTATTTAATGTACTGCTTGTCAAAAAATACGCTGAAAGGAAAATATTACTTAGTAACATTGACTTGAACATTGAGGGTTATGTTGTACAGACGTGCTCTAAATATTACTGATTGTTTTAGATAGCTTGCTTCACCATAGCATCTCACTCAAACTCTCTCTTTTTCTTTTTGTCTGTTGCTATAGAAACCGGGAGAACGAGAGGGACTCAAACATCACCACTGTGAGCTCTGTGAGAAATCTTTCACAACAGCTGGACGCCTGAAGGTTCACCAATGGGTTCACACTGGAGAGAAACAGTACAGCTGTGACCAGTGTGGGAACGCTTTCACCACGACACAGGGCCTGAGAGAACATCAACGCATTCACACTGGAGAGAAACCGTACAGCTGTGACCAGTGTGGGAGCGCTTTCACCACGGCACGGAGCCTGAGACAACATCAACGTGTTCACACCGGAGAGAAACCGTACAGCTGTGACCAGTGTGGAAGTACTTTTTCACAAAGTGGAGGCCTTAATGTTCACAGACGTGTTCACACTGGAGAGAAACCATACAGCTGTGACCAGTGTGGGAACGATTTCACTACGTCAGGGAGCCTGAGACAACATCAACGTGTTCACACTGGAGAGAAACCGTACAGCTGTGATCAGTGTGAAAAAACTTTTTCGCGATCGGATCACCTTGTTGCTCACCGACATGTTCACACTGGAGAGAAGCCCTACAGCTGTGACCAGTGTGGGAACACTTTCACCACGACACAGGGCCTGAGAGAACATCAACGCATTCACACTGGAGAGAAGCCGTACAGCTGTGACCAGTGTGGGAGCGCTTTCACCACGGCAAAGGTCCTGAGACGACATCAACGTGTTCACACCGGAGAGAAACCGTACAGCTGTGACCAGTGTGGAAGTACTTTTTCACAAAGTGGAGGCCTTAATGTTCACCGACGTGTTCACACTGGAGAGAAACGGTACAGCTGTGACCAGTGTGGGAACGATTTCACTACGTCAGGGAGCCTGAGACAACATCAACGTGTTCACACTGGAGAGAAACCGTACAGCTGTGACCAGTGTGAAAAAACTTTTTCGCGATCGGATCACCTTGTTGCTCACCGACGTGTTCACACTGGAGAAACCGTACAGTTATGACCAGTGTGGGAATGCTTTCACTCTGTCAAGGAGCCTGAGACAACATCAACGTGTTCAGACTGGAGAGAAACCATACTGGTGTGACAAATGTGGGAAAACTTTTTCACAAAGTCGTACCCTTGATGCTCACCTACGTGTTCACAGTGGGGAGAAACCGTACAGCTGTGACTAATGTGGCCATGCTTTCACTCATGCAAAGACCCTGAGACGACATCGATGCAGTCATACTGTAGACAAACCGTACTCGTTTGACCAATGTGGGTAAATGTCTTCTCTTAGTAGAACCCTTAAAGCTCACCAGTGCATTAACAGGATGTCTCATTGAGCGTTTTTAGAGCCAAGCTAGCTATTTCTTCATGCCTCCTCTTCATGTGCTGTGTTATTATATTCTGAGCTTCCCTCTGAAACTAAAGAGTGACAGCAGTAACTGAGTCTGACTGAGGTGGTTTGATCCAGTGAGGAGGAAGAGGAGATGAATAAACAGAGACCCAAAATAGTTCAAACTTTGAACAAACCTTTATTCTTGTGGAATTCTGATAAAATCAATCTATAATTTTAAACATTGATCTGTTGTTACTGTCTTTCTCAGAATCAACATGGTCATTATTATTAATTATCTGACACCAGGAAGATAATAAATATCATTAAACCCTGCACAGCCTGTAATCAGTGCGGGAATGTAACTTATTAAATTTAATCAAGTACTGTAATGGTAGTTGTACTTAGTTGAATAATAATGATTTTACCCCTGGAGATTTAACATGAAATAAAAATGTTTAAATGTACAATTATTGAAGATTCTTACATGAGTCCAGGATTAAACACCTGAAAAAAGGACATTTTTTATCTGGATTTTTATTCTGCGTTATGTTTTTATATTTATAATTTTTATTTTATTTCAATTTGTTGACTTGCATTTTTAATCTTGTCATGTATATTGATGGGGATATAGTGATTTGATAAACTCTGTAACTTCAGTTCCTTTGAGTTAAGTTCTCCACATCAGCAGTGTTTGCATTGCTGCTGGAAAACATGTTTATATGTCTGGATCAATACAGATGTTCACATCTGCACTGACTAACCAAACATGGATCATCACACGTCTCCAGCTTGGAGGGACAAAGTGCACACCATCTGCGTGCCATCGGACCATCAACTCAATGAATTCTTGTAACTTGGTCAGATCTTCTTGATCCTATTTGGCTGATAGAACTCTCCTATCCAGCTGAACAGTGTGATGTGACTCTGTTTGTACATGATTGATATTCTTGTCTGACTTGTATACTCATCATAATCTTGTATTTTTTCTATATATTATCTTGTATTAAAATTACTTAAAGAAAAGCATGTTTTAATAGTTTTATTTCTCACCCAGTCATTCATTAAATTCCTCAATAAAGATAAATAAAGATGTTTTTACATCCTGTCTATAGTTAAATGTTTTAATCAATTTTAAATTAAAATATGTTATTATTTCAGGTGGAGGGTGGCCACAACTGCATTTCATTTTGCAAATCTTATGTTGTGAAAATAAAGCTGAACCGAGAACACTGAACTTGTGGTTTCAAATAATTCTCATGCAGACCCTTTGTGTTTCTAACATAGGGCAGTCCGTGGCCTAGAGGTGAGGAACCAGGCTGCTAACTGGAGGGTCGCTGGTTTGAATCTGACACTGATGATCCCAAATAGATACTTTCCATATTTATCACTCTGAAGTTCTTAAAATATCCTCTCAGTATATGTCAGACGGGGAGAAATCTCTCTTGCCTCTGATAGTATAAAAAACATCTGTTATTATTGTCCGTCGGCGAGGTGAGCCTCTGGTCTTGTGTGTTTGGTATCCTTGGTGACGTTGAGGGATTCCCTCTGCACTGAAATGGACCAAAGGACCAAATATGGTTATGTAGGTCAGCGGAACTCCAGGGAGGCGGGGCTACACGATAGAAATGCCTCGGTATCTTTGGAGGAGGACGGATTCATTTATAAGACCAGACACTTGACACTTTGTCATTTCGATTGTGGGATTGTAACAACACAAGGTAATGTATGAATATATTTCTATTGTTGTCATTTTATCAATCCTGCTGTACAGATTTAGTATGTGACGAACTTTAACAGATGAAGAGACATTTTAACACTTTCATCAATCTGACAGCTTTTCTTTATGAAAGAAGAATGAAAGAAGGTATGAGAAGTTTTTGATGCTTATGTTAGTTTAAATTAGATTATTTATAGGAAATGCAAAACTGACACATTATAAAGAGCCAGAAGACTTAAAATAAGAACAAGTTACAGAAACACAATGTAATTCAACCATCTGAACCCCAGAGGTGGGCATGTTTTTATTTTTTATTTTTTACCAATTCACCAAAAAATAGACTGTTTATCAAAGCAAGGAACTGTGAAAACAGGCATTATTCTAGAAATGATTCAGACAGTCCTTTCACGGATTACAACAAACTGTCATTTGACGTCACCAGACTCGGAGCAGCGGGACTTCACATACATGCCAAGTAAAAAAGCTGCAGGAGCCACGATTAAAATCACCACAACTGCTGTTATGGAGACCGTGGCACAAGTTCCCATTGACAAGTGAGAATGAAATGAAAAAAACAAACAGTAACTAAGTTTGGACACACTGTGCTGATACAATGTGAGATATTTACAGGTCGCGGCGGGCGGAGGCTCGTCTGATCCGGTTGGACTGGAGGAGCATGCTCAATGGTAAATGGACCTGCACTTATATAGCGCTTTTCTAGTCGCTTTGCGGCCACTCAAACAACTCACTACAGACTGACTCATTCACCCGTTCACACACACATTCATACTGGTGGCAGAGGCTGCCCTGAACGGTGCCACCTGCCACCAGCAGGAATTCATTCACACACTGATGAACGCAGCATCGGGAGACATTTGGGGTTCAGTATCTTGTTCAAGGACACTTGGACATGTAGGCTGCCATGGTCAGGGATCGAACCGGGATTGTGTTTTACACAGGACTGTTGTTGTTAATATTCTAACATCTTCAGCTGTTTGTGTATCCATGACGATTAAAATGATCTATTTTCATATATTTGACCTCTGAATGTTTTATTTATAGATGAATAACTTATGACATAAAAAACAGTATATTGAATGCATTTTTATTTGTGGAACAATATAACAAATCATTTGGTTCAACAGTCAGTTAGAGCAGCAAATTATTTTAATAAAATCCTTCAGCAGCTCAAAAAATGCAGAATTCATTAGAAAAACATCGAAATCCTAAAAGCAACTTTTCACAAGTTAAATGTCTTCATTTATCAATATGTAGAATAGAAGAAACATGAGTTTTAGTCACATGAACAGATGATCAGTGAGAGATGTCCCTTCAGTAAAGAGCTCCTCTGTTGCTCCTCATCAGTAATAACAGTGGGAACGACTCAGAGCTTTTCTATCAGCACACAGTGAAATACTGACAGTATATAACAGACAAGAAATAATGAGAATAGATCAAAGCCAGGTCTTACAAACAGAAATCAAACAGGAAAGAAACATTTCACTATAAAGTGCACATTAGAGGAATAAAATGTTTGAATGAAAGCTGAATATATAAACTGTGGACAGAAGATCAGAAGTTTGACAGTTTTCATGCTGTCAGACAGTAAAGCAGCTTCACTGTGAAAACTAACACATGAAGAAGAGAAACAGCAGGTTTGATCATTTATACAGATTATAAACAAAAGCATCACTTCCTGTGAGTCACTACAGTTCCATGACAGAACACATGAAGTTTAGAAATGTCAACAGTTCAGGTTGAATGAAATGTAATCTTAATATTTTTGTACTTGAAAACTGATTCTGAATCAAGAATAAAGTGATTTTGAGGAAACGTCACAATTTTAAGCATCGTCTTGGTTATTTTTTTGAATGGAAGGTAAAACTAGACAATAATGTTCAGTTTATTTCTATGATTCTTTGGCCGATTTTGTCATGATTTCTCTCGTCTGGTCTGGAAGCATCAAAGTTGTTGTTATTGATATCTGCTGATGTGTTCTGACTTACAGTTTGATGACCTGCCAGACAACTATTCTGTCCGTGGTAGAACATTTAATTTGTTCAAGTTGTTGGTGGAACAGTTAACTCTACTTCACCTGGTGGACTGTACCTTTTATCAAATCCACCTCTGAAACAGAAAGCTTGTTTTTTACGCAGGAAGTAACAGAAACAGAGAGTGAACAGAGCTGCTGCTGTCAGTCCACAGTAGAGGAGCATCCTTCCTCCACTCTCTGGTTGTGGTCTTGGTGTGTTTGGTGTCTCAGGTTGGGGCTGATCCCTCGCTGCTGCAAAGACAACAAACACATCTGACTCATTCATGTCAAGAAAAACATTTGACTGGAAAAGTGTCAGGATTATTAAAGTCCTCAATGATTTTCTTGTCAGATTTTTTTTCAGAAAGTTTTACTGAATCAACTTACCAGTGACGTTGATCTGCCATTTGGAAATATTTCTCCAATAGAGGTCTTCACACACATAAAGTCCAGAGTCATTGATCCTGAGTCTGGACACATGAAGTCTGAGTCGTCCTTCTCTGAGGACGTCTTGGTCAAACTGGACTCGTCCTGCAAACTGTTGATCCTGAGACTGTGAGACCTCAACACCTTTATCTAGAAGAATCAGGACTAAAGTTCTGAGTTTAATGAACAGCCGGCAGCCGATAAAATGGCGTTTGGTTGAAGCTTCAGGTTTGGTGGTGAAGGTCCACTCCAGTGTGATGTTCTGGTTCTCCTCTGCCTGATAGGAGCTCTGAGTCACATTCACTACAAATGTTCCTGCTGAGGAGACAGAGAGGGAAAGTGAGGAGCAGACAGACTTTCTTCTTCTTTGTGGATAATAAAGTGAAGGAGTCAACTAACCAGAGACACAGGAGGTCAGGCTGAGGAGCAGCAGGATGCTGCAGATCATCTTCTCCCTGTGAGAGGAGACAGAGGTGAAGAGTCACACACACATGAGCTCAAAGTTCACACATTACACCTGAGACAGAGGAAATATGCAGCATACTTATTACACTGAGCAAAGATACAGTAGTGTGATTCTGACACTAGATGGCGCCAGTTTTCATCTGAGAAAGAGGATGGGATGGGGAGACGTTTGAGGAGCAGGAGTTCTGGGAGTGGCACATGCAGCAGGTAATGAAGCTCCACCATTGGTACTTGTACTTTACTTGAGTACTTCTATTTGATATAACTTTATACTTTTACTCCACTACATTTAGCTGACAGCTTTAGTTACTTTGAGGTCAAAGTTTATCATGAAAAAAAAGATCAATTTAAAGAGATTATGCATTTTAATAATAAATAAAACCACATTAACTGCATATCAAGTCGTAAAAAATAACCCTATCTGGACAACACAAACATTCTGCTTCCATAAATGTATCAGTAATAATAATCTAATAATATATTTGGAATATATAAAACAATCTTTCTGCATAACGAGTACTTTGACTTTTGATACTTTTGTAGTTTTACTTCAGTAAGTGTTGAATGAAGTACTTTTACTGTAGTGGAGTAATCTGATTACTTCTTCCACCACCCACTAACATGAATATAATAAATATCACTATGAGCTCAAAGTTCACACATTACACCTGAGACAGAGGAAATATGACACATAGTTATTATGTTTCTGTATCTAGATGGCGCCAGTTTTCAACTGAGAAAGAAAGAGGAGAAACTGAGCTGAGAGGTGAATCAGGAGGACTTTCTACGGTTCATTAGTTAAAGTTCAGATCTCAAGTTCAGAGGTAACAACAGTCTGTGTGGAGTCGTTACAACACGTCTTTGTGTTATTATCCTGATTATAAAAACAATATAAACTTCAACCTGTTTGTTTAGTTTCTTTCAGACATATAAAAACTTTATACACTGCAGTGAGCTGCTTATTCTACAGGATTGGTTGAACTCTATACAAAAATAAAAGATGAGGCTGATTCACATTTACCTGCATTTATATCAACATCTGAGAATTTAACTGCAAATAAAACAGTTAGTCTACTTTAAAACACATTGTGGCTCCATGATAACAGGCTCCATGCAACAGAACATGAGCATCAAAAACTTCCTCATGTTGTTGTTAAAACATAAAGAAAAGCTGTCAGATTGATTCAAGTGTTGAAATGTCTCTTTACTGACAGAATAAAACACATTATTATCTGTTAAATATCATCACATAACTAATCTGTACATCAAAAAATATATTATTACGTTACCTTGTGTTGATGTTTGCATGTTCTCTGGTCCGAGTTCAGAATCCTTCCAACAAAAGTTAAACACGGAGGAAAAAGTTATCAGAGGAACATTTGATGTACATGCAATTCACTTTTCAGTCAGTATATCTTCATGTTTCAGGTCCGCTCGTTTCACAACTTGGTGACTGAGAGCTCATGTATTTATGGCACAGACCTTCTGCATGTGGATGCATATATCCGCCTATCAAAAGGCTCATGCAAATCCAGATACCGCACACAACAAATAAAGCTATAGCGTGACTTTCGGAGTGTTTCAAACAGTAAGATAAGAATGTTGTCAACTGCATCGGAAGAACAGCATTGTCTTGAGAAATAATAAAGCACGTTAGGAATGTGCGGGACAACCTGTCAGGTCCCGCCCTTCTCTCTGACGGTGCAGCAGCTCTGCTCTCTCAGTTTCCTCTCTGGTTATGAAGTGAACTTCCTCGTCAGTTTTTGTTCCCAGTTCGACTTAAAGTCACCAAATCTTTCTGCAGCGACATTAAACTCCATAAACTAGAGACAGCTGCTGTAGTTTTCAGAGCAGTGCATGATGGGAAGGTTATTTCTCTGTGACAGAGAGGGATCCGGAGCTGAAGGGAGACATGCAGGAAAGGACTCCAGTTTGTCTTGTATTTCTGTCAACATCAGCTGTTCATCAACTTTTAGCTCATTGACCAACACTTGAACTCATTCTCTTCTTACTAAATACACTCAAACTGTTTTTATTTTATTGCTGAAATATTTTCAATTAGACTTGGAAAACCTCCTCCAGGATTTAATCTTAGAGCTTCTCTGTCGACATCAGTTTAAAGCCTTTTTATTTGTGGGAACAATTTAACAAATCATTCACTTGAAAGAAAAAGTTTTAAATTCTTTGATTTTGTTAAAAAAACACAAATCTTCCATCAACTTTGGATTTCACAAGTTAAAGGTGTTTATTTAATCAATGTATAGAAACAGATAAAGATCAAGTCTCCTCCTCTCTCCTCCACAGAGTTCAGCTTTTCTCTTTACTTTTTGTGTTAAAGAACCGAAACATGTTCAGTTAGTAACAATCCTAAACTGCTGACACACACTTCCTCGCCTTGAGGAACATGATGTGAATGTAAAGGACAATGTTCCACAATGTGTGTTGTGATTGTGTTGGTGTTGACAGGCTGATGCAGTCAGAGAACACTTGATGCTGACGTCATTCACTTCTCACACTCACAACATCTTCATGTGTCTGCTCTGCTGCTTCAGCTTCACACTGACGTCAGAGGCTCTACTCCTGCTTTATATAGAGACACGCCCCTCTGTTCTGATTGGCCGTCCAGTGTGTAGCCCCGCCTCCCACCTCTCAGTGTGAGCTGTGATTGGTCCCGCCTCCAACCTGAGTCTTCTCCTCCGCTTTCATTGGTTCATGATGCTTCAGCTGCTCCTCCAGTGTGACAGCTGACAATATGAGCCTCTAATCAAACTAGTCTGGAGAAAATCACACTTTCACACATTTAGCTTCAGGACACAGGGACGATCCAGCCTCCTGTAGAAAGATTTAAAATGTGCATTAATCCATGAATAAAGGACTTTCCTCTCTGGTCACATGTGCATGTTTCCTGAGTGTGACTGTGTGTTTCAGTGGCTGAGAGAGAGAGAGAGAGAGAGAGAGAGAGAGAGAGACTAAATCTGAGATAATTTCACTTGACCAGATTATTAAAATTAAGATTTTTAAGACTTTTTAAAGACTTTTTTAAAAGAACCAAATAATCATCAGGTCACTCTGCTTGGGCCAGTTCGTCGCTGCTGGCAGCTTTAATTTATCTTGTTTTAAGAGTTCATTTCTAGTTATTTAGAGACGTTGAGCTGACATGTTTTAAACTGTTCCATCTCCATGAAGGTGTTGAGGTCTCAGAGTCTCAGGATCAACAGTTTGCAGGACGAGTCCAGTTTGACAAAGACGTCCTGAGAGAAGGACGACTCAGACTTCATGTGTCCAGACTCAGGATCAATGACTCTGGACTTTATAAGTGTGAAGTGTCCACAGGTTTTGATTCGAGCTCTCGCACATGTCGACTCAACGTCTCTGGTAAGTTGATCCAGTAAAACTTTAACACGTTGAAATCATCAACTTCTTTAGACCTCTATGAACCTGAGTATCATGATGATGAACTTCCAGAGTTCTTAAACTTCCTTCTTGTAGTTTCTGTAAATCTGTAACATTTTTATCTGTCGTGGATGTTGATTTTTATTCTCTAGTAAAATGTTTTTCTTGACATGAATGAGTCAGATGTGTTTGTTGTCTTTGCAGCAGCGAGGGATCAGCCCCAACCTGAGACACCAAACACACCAAGTCAGGGAACAGATCCTCCTCCAACAGGAAGTGGAGCACAACCAGAGAGTGGAGGAAGGATGCTCCTCTACTGTGGACTGACAGCAGCAGCTCTGTTCACTCTTTGTTAAAGTTACTGTCTGAGTAAGAAACAAGATTTCTGCTTCAGAGGTGGATTTGATCAAAGTTACAGTCCACCAGGTGGATTAGAGGAAACAGTTTAATCAACAACTTTAACAAAACAAAAAGTCAGAACACATCAACATATCAGCAGGTAACAATATCAACAACTTTGATGCTTCACAGACACACGAGAGAAATGATAACAGAAGTCTATTGAAACTCATCGTTCATTCTTTTTGTATCAACTTCAGTTACTTTCCTCTTTGTCCTGAACACAGAGAGATAACACTAAAGTTTATATTTTCTCACATGTCTGGAAGAAAAGTGTGAGTTTGTTTGACCTCCATACAGCTGATTTAAATGTCTGTTGTTTTTTAATATTGACTCACATTCACTTCAACTCAAACATTCAGAGGTCAAATAAATTATAACAAAGCACTTTAAAACTTCAGGTTATTTGAGTAATATGCAATATTAAAATCAATGTTTTGTTACTGTTTTATTCTGGTTTGTTAAACGTGGCTGTTGTTTACTGTCATTATTTCATTGGACTGTATGTTTGCTGATATCAAAGCTGTTATTAGTGGTGAGGAGCAGCAGAGGGAGCTCTTTACTGAAGGGAGCTGCTCTGCTTTAGAAAGTCTCACCTGTCTGCAGGTTACAGCTCTCATCATTTACACCATCAGACCTTTAAATGGAGCTGATGATCACAAAGATCTTCTGCTCTCATTTCATCTGCTACGTTTACTTTAAATGTTTGTTCATCATGTTTGAGTCGCTGTTGAATTTTATTAAAATATTTTTTTCTTTTGTTTGGACAAACTGATTGTTGAACTGAATGATTTGTTAAATAGTTCCCACAAATAAAAATTCATTAAATATACTATATATTGAATTGAGTTATTCAGCTTATAAATTAAACATTCAGAGGTCAAATATATGAAAATAGATCATTTTTATTATTGTCATGGAAACAAACAGCTGAAGATGTTAAAATATTAACAACAAAGAGGATTTGGACAAACAGTCAGTCACTCATTGGTTGGACCAATCGCAGATGACATTGATAGACGAGGGGCGGGACTACACCCTGGACGGCCAATCAGAACAAAGGAATGTTTCTGCTCATCACATGTTTAATATTACAGGTAGAAACTGGTGAAATGGTATTAAAGCTAAACTTTATTTCCTTTAGTTGTGATCCTGACGTGGAAGCAGCTGGAAATGAAAAATAAGAACATTGTTCAAACAGGAAGGACTGTAATTCATTTTAATCATATTTGACTGATTTTAGTAAAAATAATTCAGTGGCTATTTCAATGTGCAGTAGATGTTTTTCAGCCGGAGCTGAGTTTCCCTCTTTCAGGGTTAACATACTCGAGGTTTTCAGAAAACCTGCTTTCTGGAACATAATATAGAATATAGGAACGTTATTTATTGTTTATTTTTATTCTATTTATGTACAGTCATGGAAAAAAATATTCGACCATCCCTCCAGTTTCTTGTTCATTTTAATGCCTGGTACAACTAAAGGTACATTTGTTTGGACAAATATAATGATAACAACAAAAATAGCTGATTAAAGTTTATTTTAAGAGCTGATATCTGGCAAGATATCAGCGCTTAAAATAAACTAATTTTAGACCAGAATGAACATTTCCATTTTATGACACTTTATACTTATAATCCACTACATATAACTGACAGCTTTTGTTATTTTTCAGGGTGACATTTAACATGAACATGTTTTTAAAATGTATGATTAATGAACATTTTTATATTAATAATTAGGTGCTGATTCCATAGAGCTGCAGAACTTATATATTTACATATATTTTATATATTGCAGTGAAATACAAGGACACAGTGAGGAAAATGTAAAAAGAGCACAAAAAGACCCTGAAACTGAGTGTAGATTAAAGACAGCCACAGCAGGGGGACTGAAGGCTGCAGAAACATAACAAGAGAGAAAAAAGTGACATAAAGCCAACTGTGATGTTCTGGCCAATCACAGCACAGTCACAGAAGTGGGCGTGGCCTAAAGTGGGTCGACACCTTTCTTATGACGTGCAGAGAACAGACACAGAGACAAAGAGAGAGAAGAAAAGGAGCAGAAGAGGAGAGTAAACCGCTGCTGGATCCTGTTTCTGAGCAAACATCTGGTGAGTTCACACTTTATTTTCTGCTCTGTATTCTTTATGTTGTTCTTCTCCTGCAGCTGTTAACCTTTCTCCTTCTTCTTGTTGACACGGGAAGTTCTTCTTCTGGACTTTAGATCACGCTGTGTGTTGTAGAGTTCAGTGCTTACTGAAGTGCTTTTAATGTGAGCTGCAATGAGATTACGCTTGATACATAAAGGTCAGATACGACATTTCTGCAGTGGTGTGTGTGTGTGTGTGGTTGTGTGTGTGTGTGTGTGTGTGTTGACACACTGTTGACACATTAGGTAAACTGTTGACACATTAGGCTGCTATCAAAAAGAAGACACATGGAGAAACAGTCGACACTGGAGGGAACTTTTGATCTAGAACAGTTGTAATAAAACAGGTAAAAGCCCAAGGATGGCTCAGGATGTTCATGTTTATTCAGGATATATATGTTTATATATTTATTTATATCCTCATCGTGTGTCTCTGTTTGTTGACTTCACAGCTCATCTGTTTCACGAGACACTTCTGATTCCAGGACGTACGTCTGAAAGAAGAAGAAGAAGAATGAGTCCTCCCAGAAAGGTCAGATCACTCTAATGAACATGAGTTTGTGTTTGTGTGTTTTTTTTTTTTCAATTTTGTTCTCTTTACTTTAGATATAATCTCCTCTTTAGACCCCGTAGTATTAGTGTTTTATTATTAGTATTAATATTTTATAATGTCCATCCAACTGTCCCATAGAGACTAATGACAACTGGGAACAGACATTTCTAGAAGAAAAACACAGTTTTCTAACCTGCAATGTTGCTCACATTTTTTTTGCTACAGACATTAAACGTACATCAACGCGTTCAGGGGAGATTTATCTCTCTGATGAGATTAATATTTTGTTGTTAGGACTTAGGTTTTTGAGAAAACAAGAGCAGTTCTAGAGGTGTGATTTCCATTAAATGACTTTCTCAGCTGTTAGATATCAGCTGATAGTCTGTGCCCCTCCCCTCTCCACTCATCACCATAGCAACCAGGTCTTCAAAATAAAAACCCATAAAGTAACTATATCTAATAATGTGGGTGCCTTTGATCTCATTGACTTACTTTAACTCATAAAAAGCATATTACTATGTCAAACAATATGGGAACAAATGAATCAAATCTGCATTGATGGACAGGAAAAGTTTTATTCAGCAGGCAGATTAATACCGACGATTCTGCAGAATTAATGAAACAGCACAAGAAATGCACATGTAAACCACAGACTGACTCTCCACCCCCCATCCAGACATGTTTATTATCTCAAAACAATCCGTGTTTCTTCCAAACTTGGCCTTCACTATTTGGACGTTCCTCCCCTACTCCCACAATCTTTCAAGGCCCTAGTTAGGACAGGCTGAGCCTTGTGATGTTTCACTCATCTAGTAACCTAGTGGGATCCAGTTCCCACCAGATCACATGAACCCGGTTCCCAGAACATTTTTTGACAAAAAGATGATTCATTTTGATATTGTTCTGTTGCTTCCAGTAGCTACTTTATTTCTTCACCAGAACTTCCCCCCTCCCTTACTGTTGCCCCTGGTTACACTCACAACTGGCTGTGCTCGCAAGTCTTGATAGGGGAAAACAAAATATTGACCTGAGTCTGTCGGGGACCTTGTGTTCCCAAGCTCAGGCCGGAAAAAGAGATAATGATGAGACTAGGAAAATATAGAAAATGTGTTATTTACTTTTTTTGGTATTTGTGATGCTCATGAATAAATATGAAACACATAGAATGATTTGAGTAATTTAAATTTCCTTCCACACTTACTTTGTATAAATGTATGTTTATTTTTATTGCAACAATCCAAAAGAACCACAGGTACTGTCCAGAATTAAGGTACTGCTTGTCAAAAAATAAGCTGAAAGGAAAATATTACTTAGTAACATTGACTTGAACATTGAGGGTTATGTTGTACAGACGTGATCTAAATATTACTGATGGTTTTAGATAGATTGCTTCACCATAGCATCTCACTCACACTCTCTCTTTTTCTTTTTGTCTGTTGCTATAGAAACTGGGAGAACGAGAGGGACTCAAGCATCACCGCTGTGAGCTCTGTGAGAAATCCTTCACAACAGCTGGAAGCCTGAAGGTTCACCAATGGGTTCACACTGGAGAGAAACCGTACAGCTGTGACCAATGTGGGAAAGCTTTCACCACGGCACAGGTCCTGAGACAACATCAACGTGTTCACACTGGAGAGAAACCGTACAGCTGTGAGCAGTGTGAGAAAACTTTTTCACAAAGAGGTCACCTTGTTGCTCACCGACGCGTTCACACTGGAGAGAAGCCCTACAGCTGTGACCAGTGTGGGAGTGATTTCACCACGGCAAAGAGCCTGAGACAACATAAACTAATTCACTCTGGAGAGAAGCCGTACAGCTGTGACCAGTGTGGGAACGCTTTCACCACGGCACAGGTCCTGAGACAACATCAACGTGTTCACACTGGAGAGAAACCGTACAGCTGTGAGCAGTGTGAGAAAACTTTTTCACAAAAAGGTCACCTTGTTGCTCACCGACGCGTTCACACTGGAGAGAAGCCCTACAGCTGTGACCAGTGTGGGAGTGATTTCACCACGGCACAGAGCCTAAGACGACATCAACGTGTTCACACTGGAGAGAAACCGTACAGCTGCGACCAGTGTGGTAATACTTTTTCACAAAGTGACCACCTTAATGTTCACCGACGTGTTCACACTGGAGAGAAACCGTACAGCTGCGACCAGTGTGGTAATACTTTTTCACAAAGTGACAGCCTTAATGTTCACCGACGGGTTCACACTGGAGAGAAGCCCTACAGCTGTGACCAGTGTGGGAGTGATTTCACCACGGCACAGAGCCTGAGACGACATCAACGTGTTCACACTGGAGAGAAACCATACTGGTGTGAACAATGTGGGAAAACCTTTTCACAAAGTGGTGACCTTAAAGTCCACTTACGAGTTCACACTGGAGACAAACCATACTGGTGTGACCAGTGTGGGAGTGATTTCACCACGGCACAGAGCCTTAGACGACATCAACGTGTTCACACTGGAGAGAAACCGTACAGATGTAGCCAGTGTGGTAATACCTTTTCACATAGTGACCACCTTAATGTTCACCGACGTGTTCACACTGGAGAGAAACCATACTGGTGTGAACAATGTGGGAAAACCTTTTCACAAAGTGGTGACCTTAAAGTCCACTTACGAGTTGACACTGGAGAGAAACCATACTGGTGTGACCAATGTGGGAAAACATTTTCTGAGATGAGTATCCTTTAAAAACACCAACGCATTCACACAAAGTCTTCTTAAGCCTTTTTAGAACCAAGCTAGTTATTTATTCATGCCTCCTCTTCATGTGCTGTGTTGTTATATTCTGAACTTCTCTCTGAAACTAAAGACTGACAGCAGTAACTGAGTCTGACTGAGGTGGTTTGATCCAGTGAGGAGGAAGAGGAGATGAATAAACAGACACACAAAAACACTCCAGATTTCCAACTTACTGGGGATTTCCACCGGGCGCGTTACAGCAGCAGCACGGCTCCACCGCGGTTTTGCTGCGTCTTCTGCCCGGCGTCAATTCACACCGGGCGCGTCACGTCAGCTTAGCGAGCCGGTCGTATACACGCGAGATAACGTTATCACGCGATAATCCTGACCATACGGGAGACCGCAAGATCCCGTGATAAACTCTAAACTCTATTTATAAAGTCTATGGATAAACTGTGTGTGTAAAGTAAACAACAACAACAACAACCAACAGCTTACTTTGCTTTTCTGACGTGAAAGATCTGTTGATCTGACCATCTATCCTTATAAAAACAATATGTTATGTCATAAATGATTGTATGATGTTCCACTTCAACAATCAGTCTCTTGTCGTCCGTGTCGCCGATCCTCTGAGACCCTTTGATTGATTGATTGATTGATTGATTGATTGATTGATTGATTGATTGCTGATCTGATGCTCCGGTCATAACATAATGTTGATGTGAAGTAGTTTTAGGCTGCATGAACTGCATATTGTGTTTTATTTTGAAAGGGGGCGGAAGTGTTTTACGCTGATTCTGAGTCGGACTTCCTGTCTGGTGCGATCTGCTCTGTTGAGATTTACGCGATTTGGCAGCGTCTCGCGGAGAAATAGAAGTCCTGCCTAATGCTCGCGTAGAGACGCTGCTGAGACGCTGCAGTAACGTTACGCAGCGCACCCGGTGGAAATGCTCTCATTGATTAGAGTGTTACCTATTTGCAACGGCGAATGCGACGCTGACGTGACGCTGCAGTAACGCGCCCGGTGGAAATCAGGCTTTAGACTGAACAAACCTTCATTCTTTTGGAATTATGAAAAAAAATCAAAATATCATTTTAAATATTGATCTATTGTTACTTTCATTGTCAGCATCAATATGGTCATTATTATTAATGATCTGACACCAGTAACATAATAAATAGCATTAAAACCTGCACAGCCTGTAATCGGTGCTGGAATGTAACTTACGACATTTGTTCAAGTACTGTACTTAAGCAAAGTTTTTTGGGAGTCGTAAGTTGAATATTTCCATTTTAATTCACTCTATACTTATAACCCACTACATTTAACTGGCATCTTTAGTTATTTTACCAGTTGAGATTTAACATGATTTTTTTTAAATGTTCAATTATTGAAGATTCTGACATGAATCCAAGATTAAACAACTGAAAAAAAGATTTTTTTTATCTGGATTTTCATTCTGTGTTGTGCTTTTTTATTTTAGAATTTTTTATTTTATTTCAATGTGTTGACTTGTATTTGGTTTTCTATTATTTTTTTCTGTAACTACTAAACTCTGTAACTTCAGTTCCTTTGAGTTAAGTTCTCCACATCAGCAGTGTTTGCATTACTGCTGGAAAACATGTTTATATGTCTGGATCAATACAGATGTTCACATCTGCACTGACTAACCAAACATGGATCATCACACGTCTCCAGCTTGGAGGGACAAAGTGCGTCTCTCTGCAAATAACATCTGCGTGCCATCGGACCATCAACTCAATGAATTCTTGTAACTTGGTCAGATCTTCTTGATCCTATTTGGCTGATAGAACTCTGTCCCTATCCAGCTGAACAGTGTGATGTGACTCTGTTTCTACATGATTGCTATTCTTGTCTGACTTGTATACTCATTATAATCTTTGTATTTTTTCAATATATCAACTTGTATTAAAGTTACTTAAAGAAAAGCATGTTTTAAATACTTTTTATTTCTCGCTAAGGAATCATTTGTTAAATTCCTCAATAAATTAGTACATAACAGCATATTCTGCAGTTAAAATGAGCCCTATGCTGACAACAGTAAAATGCTGCTCACATGAAGCAGCTCCTTCGTCTGGATTTTAATGTTTCTTAATATTACCGTCAGTGGAATATTAGCTGAACTCGACATTTTTCATTGAGAAATCCAATGAATACAACAGATATTATGAGCCGACTGATATAAAGTGATAATCAAACCTTGAATGAAGGCCGTGTATCAATAACACATCAGAGTCGTTCAGTCATGAATGATGAAATAAAACATTAAAACTCAAAACTCTGCTGCAATAATACTTAATTATATTCATCACAGTTCTGCAAACAACGAGTATATTCTGTGTTTATGATAGTGAAAACAGTTTTGAGCTGTGAGATGGAGCCCAACAGCTCACCGAGGTGTTTACTGAAATATTCATCCTCTCACTTGAAGCAGCTTTTGTTCCCACATGCCTCAGTCCTCCACCATCATTCCAGAGCCTGAAAAGACTTCTGTGAAGAGCCTGAATGACTGTGGCACAGTGTCGTTAACAGCATCAGTCATGAAGTGCTCTGAGAACACAAACCGACCACAGGCTCCTCACACTCTTCACACATGACTGCAGCCCCATCCACACCTCCAGCTGCATCATTCAACTCACAGGTGACACAACAATAGTGGGACTGAGGAGACGGCGTGCAGGCTGGAGGTGCAACATGTGACTGAGTGGTGTCGGGACAACAACCTGCTCCTTCACACCTCCAAGACAAAGGAGACGATGGTTGACTTCAGGAGAACAAAGACAAGTGACCACCTCCCCCTTCCTTGGAGTCAACGTGTTAAACCACCTCACTTGGACCTCCAACACCTCATGCCTGGTCAAAAAGACCCGACAATGACTGAAACAGGCCCCGCCCCCACAGGAACTGATGCTGCGTTTCTACAGGAACAAACAAACTGAAAATAAAAGTTATTTATTAAACTTTCAACAACTATCTCCCTGTAAATAAACTGCACATGTATATACAGAAGTAAAATCTATTTTAAAGCAGTTTTTACTGTTTTCTATATTTCACACTGTGTCATCTTTATATGTTTATGTATATGTTCTTTTTTTTGGAGAGAGAGAGAGAGAGAGAGAGAGAGAGAGAGAGAGGCCACCACAATTTCAAAGTCTAATGACAATGACGGTCTTTAAAGATCTCTTTCTGGTTTCTGATGTTATCTGGAGCAGATTTGGACACACTGGTCTGAATAATAAAACATTTATGATATTGTGTAAATGTGTCAGTGTTGGAACAGGAAACAGAGGATCAACTCATAATTTATTGATTCTCAGAAACAGACGGCAAAAGAAAAACATCAAATTCAGATTAAATTAATCATTACTAGAATAATTCAATATTTATATTTTAACATAAAACATGACTCATCAGGAGAATATAGGAACGGTATTTATTGTTTATTTTTGTCCTATATATGTATAGTAAAATAAAGAATTAAATCTGATCCACGCTCCTGTCAGAAGGTGGCGCTAATGATCCTGAAAGCTGTTTGCAAACCGGCAAAAACAGGAGAAGAAGACGCACCGGGTGTGGGCGGGGCTTAACGAGACGCTACAAAGCCGTGAGGGAGTTGTCCAGACCAGGATCTAAAGTCCAGCAGTCCCAGCGGAGGTCAGGAGCAGGAGAAGCACAGAGCGGAATGGAGGAGAACCAGGACCCGGAGGTCCCCAGTAGACCAGCAGCAGGCTCGAGCTCTGAAGTGAGTGGAACAGATGAAATACTTTCTGTTTTCTTTGTGTGTTTGAGCTCCAAAGTAGCAGATTGCAGTCGGAGGAGTTTCTTAAAAACGGTTTTCTTTGTTCCTGGAGGCATTTAATCCTGAATCAGGTCTCTTTGGGGGGTCCGGCTCAGTGGGGGAGGGGTTCCTGGTTGTTCATGTGTGAATGTGAGTTTGTAAAACCGGTTCAAACCGCTCCAGGCTTTGTGTTCACGTGTTTTTCTTTGTTGTGAGGGACAAACTACAGACTGGTTCCAGCTTTAATAAACTCTGATCACATTCACTTCCATCAGCTCTAAAAAGCTCCAGCTTTAGTTCCCTTTTCCATCAAATCAAAAGTAGTTTATTGAACTTTTCCTTCTCTGTGTAACTTTATTAGAATCAGACTCTTCTCTGCTCCCTGCAGATAAAAATGGCGACATCTGTTTGTGTGAATGTAAGTTGGTGCAGACAGAACTTAGACACATACATGTGTGAATATTAATGAAACCATAAAGAGTAAAATCATCCGTTTGAACCGCTGCAGGTTTCTTCTTGATGCTGAAAAAATCTTTGAGTATTTAGTGTTTCCTGGTTTCATCCTGATGAGACTCTGTTGTTGTTTCATGAGTCCTCAGGAGAATCATCACAGAGAACAATGAGGCTCACTGATCCCACAATGCTTTGCACTTTTGCATATTGTCCAGATACCATTCTGGGCTTTTATTTTGAAGGCCTGGCTCATCCTGCCTCTGCTGGTTGCTGCTGTGATTAGAGCAGCAGAGTGGAGAGGGGAGGGGCACACTATATCTAACAGCTGAGAAAGGTCATTCAATGGAGAGCTCACCTCTCAAACTGCTCTTATTTTTTTCAAACATGGTGAGTCATAACAACAAAATATTATTATCATCGAGAAGAAAATTTTCTGATGAAGGTTAATGTAATTTTCACTTGTCTTGTAAAAAAATATGTCAGCAAGGAGGTGGGTTAGAAAACTGTCTTTCTCTGTTACTTCTAGAAATGTCTGGTCCTAGTTCTCATTAGTTTCTATCGTTTGGATTGGAGTTTCTGTGACATTCAGACTCACTGAAAGAAATCTGTACGTCCCATTGATTCCAGAGTAGAATCCAATCCACTTTATTTGTATAGCACATTTAAACAAGAAAAACGTCTCCAAAGTGCTGTACAGAGAATGTCTGAGAAGAGCAAACATTTCTCTTCAATCTTCCCTAAAAATGTGTTCTTGTTTCATGGCATAACCCTGTGTATGAAGAGAACAAGCTGTGGGAACCAGCAAAGTTTTTTTTTTAAATTGTCCCAGCCTCTCTTCACTCAAGCTGTGATGTCATCCACTCTAACTCTGAACATTCAGTCCAATACACACCCATTATAAACTATAAAAAACAAAATTATAAAAAACACTAAACACAAAGTGATAATTCTTGAAAAGCAACATACTATCATGCCTCAAACTGACCCTCACTCTTTCTGTCTGTTTGTTGCTATAGAAACCGGGAGAAAGAGAGGGACTCAAACATCACTGCTGTCAGCTGTGTGACAAATCCTTCACCACAGCTCGAAGTTTAAGGCGTCACCTACAGGTTCACACTGGGGAGAAACCTTACAGCTGTGACCAGTGTGGGAACGTCTTCACCACGACACAGAGCCTGAGACAACATCAACGCATTCATACTGGAGAGAAACCGTACAGCTGTGACCAGTGTGGGAACATTTTCACCACAACACAGACCCTGAGGCAACATTATCGTATTCATACTGGGGAGAAACCGTACAGCTGTGACCAGTGTGGGAGCGCTTTCACCATGGCAACGACCCTGAGACGACATCAACGCATTCACACTGGAGAGAAGCCGTACAGCTGTGACCAATGTGGGAAAGCTTTCACCACGGCACAGAGCCTGAGAAACCATGAACGTAGTCATACTGGAGAGAAACTGTACAACTGTGATCAATGTGTAAAAGCTTTCACCACATCACAGGGCCTGAGACAACATCAACCC
Source organism: Centropristis striata (assembly GCF_030273125.1). NCBI lineage: Eukaryota > Metazoa > Chordata > Actinopteri > Perciformes > Serranidae > Centropristis > Centropristis striata. Next base: position 3,770,274 of record NC_081533.1, on the reverse strand, counting down.
ATTCACATTGGAGCAAAGCCGTACGGCTGCTACCAATGTCGGAAGGCTTTCACCACAGCACAGAATCTGAGAGAACATATACAAGTTCACATGGGAGAGAAACCGTACTGGTGTGAACAATGTGGGAAAAGGTTTTCTCGGAGTAGTCACCTTAAAGTGCACCAACGCATTCACACTGGAGAGAAACCGTACTGGTGTGAACAATGTGGGAAAAGGTTTTCTCAGAGTAGTTCCCTTAAAGTTCACCAACGCATTCACACTGGAGAGAAACCTTACTGGTGTGAGCAATGTGGGAAAATGTTTTCTCAGACTGGTAACCTTAAAGCTCACCAATGCGCTCACACAAAGTCTTCTTCACCATTTTTATAGTCAAGCTAGTTATTTCTTCATGCCTCCTCTCCATGTACTGTGTTGTTATATTCTGAGCTTCCCTCTGAAACTAAAGACTGACAGCAGTAACTGAGTCTTACTGCGGTGGTTTGATCCAGTGAGGAGGAAGAGGAGATGAATAAACAGAGACACAAAAACACTCCAGAGTTCAAACTTAGACTCAACAAACCTTTATTCTTTAGACATTCTGACAAAATCAAAATATTGTTGTAAACATGATTTTATATATCTCAAGTTGTTGCTTTAATAATCCTGTTTTTTTAAATATTTTCATTAAATGTTTGGACACAAAGAAGCTTTCTCAGTTGATCATTATCTTTAATTATCTGACATCAGTAATATAATAAATACAGCTAAATTGTATGTATGTATGTAGAAAAACACCATATTATTGGATGTCCAAGAATTGGACGACAACAAAAAAGTCATACTATAGCATGTTGTTTTTTGTCAAAATGGTGAAATTTAAAAATGCTTAAATTTTTTTTAAAATGACCCAATTATAGTCTATTGATTGATATTAGAGCATAGTATAGCCACAAATGACAGAAAAACACATTTTATGGAATGTAAAAAATTTGGTCAACAAAAAACGTCAAACTATAGCATGTCGATTTTTTTTCAAAAGTGATCAACTTTCAAAATGCCTAAAATGGCCCAATTATAGTCAAATCAATCAAAATTCCTTTTTTTTTTTTTTTTTTTTTATCCCTGAGGGTAAATTCAGTGAGTCTGTTTTCTCTGTTAGAGTGAGACAGCCTGATGGCTGTAGGAGAGAAGGCTCTGTTGTATCTCTCTGTCCTGCAACGGAGAGAGAGGAGCCGTCCACTGCTGTTTTTTGGTCCATAAAGGTTTTGTGTAGCGGATGATCTGGGTATTTCAGGATGGCCTGGAACATGTTGACAGGTCATCTCCCCACCACCTCCTCCAGTGTGTCCAACCTGGCTCCAACCACAGAACCAGCTCTTTAGACCAGTCTGTCCAACCACCTTCATGTCTGTGTCTGATGTTTAGATATGAGTATGGCCAGAAATTGCAGAAAAAAACATATTAAGGGTTGTCCAAAATTTGAAAAAAGTCATACTATAGATTTTCAATTTCTGTAAAAATCGATCAACTTTAAAAAATGCCTAAAATGCTTGAAATTGCCCAACTACAGTCTATTGATACATATTAGTGCATAGTATGGCAAGAAATTACAGAAAACCATCAAATTAAGGCATGTCCAAAATTTTTAAAAAAGTCATAATTGGTCAATTTTTAAAATGCCTAAAAATGTTTGAGATGCCCCTATTATAGTCTGTTGATACATATTAGAGAATGCTATGGCCAGAAATTATTAAGGGATGTGGAGAAAAAAAAAAAAAAAAAAAGTCATTTTAAAGCATGTAGTTTTTGTCAAAATTTGTCAAATTTTAAAATGTTGATTTTTGTCAAAATTGGTCAAATTTTAAAATCCATGAAAATGCCTGTTGAGGAATTTATTGAGTGATTCCTTTCTGAGAAATAAAAATTATTTAAAACTTGCTTGTCTTTAAGTTTTTTTTAATCAAAGATAATATATGGAATAATCAGCAATCATGTACAGAGTCACATCACACTGTTCAGCTGGATAGGGACAGAGTTCTATCAGCCAAATAGGATCAAGAAGATCTGACCAAGTTACAAGAATTCATTGAGTTGATGGTCCCATGGCACGCAGATGTTATTTGCAGAGAGACGCACTTTGTCCCTCCAAGCTGGAGACGTGTGATGATCCATGTTTGGTTAGTCAGTGCAGATGTGAACATCTGTATCGATCCAGACATATAAACATGTTTTCCAGCAGTAATGCAAACACTGCTGACGTGGAGCACTTAACTAAAGTTACAGAGTTTATCATATCAATCCATCCCCAACAATATATATGGCAAGAATAAAAATACAGGAAACCAAATACAAGTCAACACATTGAAATACAATAAAAATTCTAAATAATAGAAACTTAACAGAGAATAAAAATCCAGATTAAAAATGTCTTTTTTCAGGTGTTTAATCCTGGATTCATGTAAGAATCTTCAATACATATTTATTTAAACATTTTTTTCATGTTAAAGCTTAACTGGTAAAATAACTAAAGCTTTCAGTTAAATGTAGTGGATTATAAGTATAGAGTGAATTAAAATGGAAATATTGTACTTAAGTAAAACTAACGTATTATTTTGCTTAAGTACAGTACTTGAGTAAATGTAATAAGTTACATTCCAACACCGATTACAGGCTGTGCAGGTTTTAATGATATTTATTATCTTACTGGTGTCAGATAATTAATAATAATGACCATGTTGATGCTGAGAATGACAGTTCTCTCTCTGTTTATTCATCTCCTCTTCCTCCTCACTGGATCAAACCACTGCAGTCAGACTCAGTTACTGTTTTCAGTCTTTAGTTTCAGAGGGAAGCTCAGAATGTAACAACACAGCACATGGAGAGGAGGCATGAAGAAATAGCTAGCTTGGCTCTAAAAACGGTAAATGAGACATCCTTTGAAATAACTGGTGAGCTTTAAAGGTTCTACTATGAGAAGACATTTACCCACATTGGTCAAACTAATACGGTTTGTCTACAGTATGACTGCGTTGATGTCGTCGCAGGCTCTTTGCACTAGTGAAAGCATGGCCATATTAGTCACAGCTGTACGGTTTCTCTCCAGTGTGAACACGTTGGTGAAGAACAAGGTTACTTCTTTGCGAAAATGTTTTTTCACACTGGTCACAACTGTACGGTTTCTCCCCGGTGTGAACCCGTTGGTGAACATTCAGGCTGTGTCTTTCTGAAAAAGTACTGCCACACTGGTCACAGCTGTATGGTTTCTCTCCAGTGTGAACGCGTCGGTGATTAACAAGGTTACTTCCATTCGAAAACGTTTTTTCACACTGGTCACAGCTGTACGGTTTCTCTCCAGTGTGAACCCGTTGGTGAACATTAAGGTGGTACCTTTGTGAAAAAGTACTGCCACACTGGTCGCAGCTGTACGGTTTCTCTCCGCTGTGAACACGTTGATGTCGTCTCAGGCCATTTGCCGTGTTGAAATCGCTTCCACACTGGTCACAGCTGTAGGGTTTCTCTCCAGTGTGAATGTGTTGATGTTGTCTCAGGCTTTGTGTTGTGGTGAAAGCGTTCCCACACTGGTCGCAGCTGTACGGTTTCTCTCCAGTGTGAATGCGTCGGTGAGCAACAAGGTGACCTCTTTGCGAAAAAGTTTTTTCACACTGGTCACAGCTGTAGGGTTTCTCTCCAGTGTGAATGTGTTGATGTTTTCTCAGGCTTTGTGTCGTGGTGAAAGCGTTCCCACACTGGTCACAGCTGTACGGTTTCTCTCCGTTGTGAACACGTTGATGTCGTCTCAGGCTCTGTGTCGTGGTGAAAGCGTTCCCACATTGGTCACAGCTGTACGGTTTCTCTCCAGTGTGAACCCATTGGTGAACACAGAGCTCACAGCGGTGATGTTTGAGTCGCTCGCGTTCTCCTGGTTTCTATAGCAACAGACAAAATGAAAAAGAGAGAGTGTGAGTGAGATGCGATGGTCAAGCAAGCTATCTAAAACCATCAGTAATATTTAGATCACGTCTGTACAACATAACCCTCAATGTTCAAGTCAATGTTACTAAGTAATATTTTCCTTTCAGCGTATATTTTGACAAGCAGTACCTTTATTCTGGACAGTATCTGTGATTCTTTTGGATTGTTGCAATAAAAATAAACATACATTTATACAAAGCAAGTGTGGAAGGAAATTTAAATTACTCAAATCATTCTATGTGTTTCGCAAATACCAAAAAAAGTAAATAACACATTTTCTATATTTTCCTAGTCTCATCGTTATCTCTTCTTCTGGCCTGAGCTTGGGAACACAAGGTCCCCGACAGACTCAGGTCAATATTTTGTTTTCCCCTATCAAGACTTGAAAGCACAGCCAGTTGTGAGTGTAACCAGGGGCGACAGTAAGGGAGGGGGGACGTTCTGGTGAAGAAATAAAGTAGCTACTGGAAGCAACAGAACAATATCAAAATTAATCATCTTTTTGTCAAAAAATGTTCTGGGAACCGGGTTCATGTGATCTGGTGGGAACTGGATCCCACTAGGTAACTAGATGAGTGAAACATCACAAGGCTCAGCCTGTCCTAACTAGGGCCTTGAAAGATTGTGGGAGTAGGGGAGGAACGTCCAAATAGTGAAGGCCAAGTTTGGAAGAAACACAGATTGTTTTGAGATAATAAACATGTCTGGATGGGGGGTGGAGAGTCAGTCTGTGGTTTACATGTGCATTTCTTGTGCTGTTTCATTAATTCTGCAGAATCGTCGGTATTAATCTGCCTGCTGAATAAAACTTTTCCTGTCCATCAATGCAGATTTGATTCATTTATTCCCATATTGTTTGACATAGTAATATGCTTTTTATGAGTTAAAGTAAGCCAATGAGATCAAAGGCACCCACATTATTAGATATAGTTACTTTATGGGTTTTTATTTTGAAGACCTGGGTCATCCTGTCCTGGCTCACTCATGCTGGCTGGTTGCTATGGTGATGAGTGGAGAGGGGAGGGGCACAGACTATCAGCTGATATCTAACAGCTGAGAGAGTCATTTAATGGAAACCACACCTCTCAAACTGCTCTTGTTTTCTCAAAAACCTAAGTCAAACAAACAAACAACAAAATATTAGTCTCATCAGAGAGATAAATCTCCCCTGAACGCGTTGATGTACGTTTAATGTCTGTAGCAAAAAAAATGTGAGCAACATTGCAGGTTAGAAAACTGTGTTTTTCTTCTAGAAATGTCTGTTCCCAGTTCTCATTAGTCTCTATGGGACAGTTGGATGGACATTATAAAGTATATAGTATAAAATACCTTAATAATACTCTACATAATAATAATAATTAAATAGTATTCATATATCTTGTTGAACAACAAGTACAATATTTATATTGTATTTCTTTTTTAATCCCTTTAATAATATTATAATACTTATACAACTCATATTAAATGTCATAACAATAAAAACAAATTAAAAAATGTACACAATATTCTATATTTAGAAATCTGAATTAAATATTCTTATTATATTTGAATAATATTTCATTCAAAACAAACGTCAAACTTTAATTAAAAACTATTCATATCATAATTTAATCAGTTTTTCGAATATTTAAAATAATTGAAAAACTGATCTTATAAAATATTAATACTAACAATAAAACACTAATACTACGGGGTCTAAAGAGGAGATTATATCTAAAGTAAAGAGAACAGAATTAAAAAAAACACACAAACACAAACTCAAGTTCATTAGAGTGATCTGACCTTTCTTGGAGGACTCATTCTTCTTCTTCTTCTTCTTTCAGACGTACGTCCTGGAGTCAGAAGTGTCTCTTGAGCTGTGAAGTCAACAAACAGAGACACACGATGAGGATATAAATAAATATATAAACATATATATCCTGAATAAACATGAACATCTTGAGCCATCCTTGGGCTTTTACCTGTTTTATTACAACTGTTCTAGATCAAAAGTTCCCTCCAGTGTCGACTGTTTCTCCATGTGTCTTCTTTTTGATAGCAGCCTAATGTGTCAACAGTTTGAGAGTCTCTGTGTAAATAGTTGCTCCTCTCTCTTGGCGGTGTGTGTGTGTGTGTGTGTGTGTGTGTGTGGTGAGACAAAGATGGATTTTTGCTTTTCCAAATAAGATGAAGACAGAAACAACACAACATTCATGTGAATACTTTGTGTTTTAGAGTCTAATGAGTGTGTGCTTCATTCTGACATGTTGATGTGCTCTAACCACCACACACACACACACACACACACACACACACACACACACACAGCACCACTGCAGAAATGTCTTATCTGACCTTTATGTATCAAGCGTAATCTCATTGCAGCTCACATTAAAAGCACTTCAGTAAGCACTGAACTCTACAACACACAGCGTGATCTAAAGTCCAGAAGAAGAACTTCCCGTGTCAACAAGAAGAAGGAGAAAGGTTAACAGCTGCAGGAGAAGAACAACATAAAGAAAACAGAGCAGAAAATAAAGTGTGAACTCACCAGATGTTTGCTCAGAAACAGGATCCAGCAGCGGTTTACTCTCCTCTTCTGCTCCTTTTCTTCTCTCTCTTTGTCTCTGTGTCTGTTCTCTGCACCATCACAAGAAAGGCGTCAACCCACTTTAGGCCACGCCCACTTCTGTGACTGTGCTGTGATTGGCCAGAACATCACTGTTGGCTTTATGTCACTTTTTTTCTCTTGTCAGTCCCCCTGCTGTGGCTGTCTTTAATCTACACTCATTTAGTTCATATATGGTTTAAAACACTTTTTAAAAATGAAATTATATGAATGCTTCTGTTCCTGTTAACCCTCTAAACCCAAATAAGCAGTTTCAGGGTCTTTTTGTGCTCTTTTTACATTTTCCTCACTATGTCCTTGTATTTCACTGCAATATATAAAATATATGTAAATATATAAGTTCTGCAGCTCTATGGAATCAGCACCTAATTATTAATATAAAAATGTTCATTAATCATACATTTTAAAAACATGTTCATGTTAAATGTCACCCTGAAAAATAACAAACGCTGTCAGTTATATGTAGTGGATTATAAGTATAAATTGTCATAAAATGGAAATGTTCATTCTGGTCTAAAATGTTATATATCTTATCTTACTGGTGTCAGATAATTAATAATAATGATCATGTTGATGCTGAGAATGACAATAACAACAGGTCAGCAAATAATGAATCATGAATTAGCAGTTTGAAACGAAGAGTCAAAGCTTCTCTTTGTGTGCAAAGATTTAATGAGAATATAAAAAACAAGATTATTAAAGCAACAACTCTGACAGGATGCAGGTTCAACAGCAACAATCACCTTTACTGGAAAAAAACAGAATTAAATCAAATCATGCTTCCAGCAATATTTTGATTTCGTCAGAATTTAACAAGTATAAAGGTTTGTTCAGTCTAAGTTTGAACTCTGGGGTGTTTTAGTGTCTCTGTTTATTCATCTCCTCTTCCTCCTCACTGGATCAAACCACCTCAGTCAGACTCAGTTACTGCTGTCAGTCTTTAGTTTCAGAGAGAAGCTCAGAATATAACAACACAGCACATGAAGAGGAGGTGTTAGAAAAATTGCATGAGGAAATCTCGAAAATTGATAATCTGTCACCAACAGAAAAAACCTCACCATTTTTCTGCGCAGTTCGTTGATGGGGAAATGAAGAGCTGGAGACGTCCAAGTTCTCAGTTTAACATAGTTTTATTACAATACGTCAAAAAATGTGCACTTTACAGAGAATCTCCGGGTTCAAAAACTCATGTCCCTGAATACAAACAGACGTGTTTCAGTTCGTGAAGTCTGAACCACGACTCTCTCCCTGAACCCATTAAAATACTAACATTTGTTTACAAAACATGCTGGTCGATTTCTTCCAGGAAGTTCCGCCTTCTTGATCGCTGATTCGCCAGTTTTAATTAACACAACGCCACCTGGATGCTTGCTGCCGCGGACAAGGCCATCCTGACCTGGCCTCTTCTCCAGAACATTCAACAAAAAACCTCCTGCCTTGTTTTGTGTAACAAAGATATTATGTCTACAGAGTCAAAGAATTTTCACTGTCTCACATAGATTCTAAAAGTCCAAAAAATATGAAACAGACAATGAAATATATGTTATAACATTAACACACAGACATAATCATTGTATCAAAATCATATTGTCTGACTTAATATAAATGCATAGAGATATTTATTACACGCAAGTTTTGACCTTTGATAGTGACCTGCGTCACTCACAGAGACAGAGAACAGAGACAGACAACAGAGAAGCAGAAATCAAGCATAAAATCATTTACCAATATAGAAAATAATCAATTATTTTAACAATATACAGGTAAGTAAAGATAAGTTCAGTTTAAAACGATAATGAGAAAAAAATGTAGAAAAACTAGGACATCACAGCCAAAAGAACATATAATAGAAATTGTTTGCTCTGATTGGATGAACAGCGTTTCATGGCTCAGCCAATAGGAGTCAGCGGGGGGCGGGGCATGTAGTCCCAGTGGAGACCAGGAGCAGGAGCAGAACAGAGCAGAATGAAGGAGGAGAAGCAGCACATGGAGGTCCCCAGTAGACCAGCAGGCTCCAGTCTTCATCTTGAAGTGAGTCCAACTGATTTAATACTTTTTATTTTCTTTCAGCTCCAAAGTAGCAGATTGCATTCAGAGGAGGTTTTTAAAAAGTCAAGCAGCTGTGTGTCTTTGTTCCAGAGTGGAGGGAGTCATGATAAGGTTTCTTTGACTGGTCCGGGTCAGTGGGAGTAGATTGGGGGGGAGGGGGGTCAGGTCAGGCTGAAAGAGGCTAAGGAGACCCCACACCTCCCCCACCAGCTTCTGCCTCCATCTCCCCCTTCCATCCTCTGTGAGATAAATTCCTTTTTCCCACATGTTGAATAGTGCTTGTTATAAAAGATTCTCCATTGTCACCCCTCCCCCCACTGACCCCTGCCTCTTTCACCCCCACACCTCCCCCACCAGTTGTCAAAGATACCACCATAAACAATGTGCCCCCCTCCCCACACCAGCCCAGAAAAGCAGCCAGCCCAGACAGAGCCAGTCCAGGAATGTGTGAGGCCTGTGCTGTCCAAATGCAGAATACTGAATTTAGCTACTGAATTTCTTCAGTATTTGTCTATGTATGTATAATAATATTGATAATAATAATAATAACTTTATTTAAACTGCATCTTTCAACGTAGGGTTTATAAAGAGCTCTGGCAGACAAAGCAAAGAAAGAGCAGAAGGCAAATAACAACAAAAGGCAAAACAGAGAACAAGAACCAGACAGCATCAGGATAAAATTAATGCAATTATTCAAAGACAGAAAATTATAAAAAAGAGTTGATTAAAAAAGAAAACAACATCACATAAAAGCACGTGTTTGAAACGTGATTTGATGGAGGAAAGAATACAGACCTTTCTTGGGGGGTTTGTTTTTCTTCATTAAGGCTCATTTTGAATTCTGCTGCTCTTTGTTGTTGTTTTGAACATTAATGATGGTAACTGGTAGTTTTAAGCATTGTTAGAATAATCTGTTATTCTGTCTCTTATTCTGTCACTGTTGTCTGTCTCTGTGTGACAAATGTCACTATCTATGAATGCATAATTCACTATGTGTGTGTGTGTGTGTGTGTGTGTCCTCTCTGTGCATGCAATATGCTTTGATACAAGGATCATGTGCTAATATTGTTTTTAAACTGTGATTAAACTAAATACATTTAGTGCATCTGCTTAAACTTCCTCTGTCCTACTTAGAGTAAGATTCCATAATCACAAAAATATATGTTTTTTGTTTTATATTTTACATGGATATTGCAAATTCTGTGTCACCAATAATATCTCTGCAAGTCATAGCTAGGCAGGAGGTTGTGTGAAAGTTTTGTTAATAGGTCAGGTCACGGACATGATGTTCTGAAGCAGAAAGATAACTGTCTTCTCTGCTTGGTGACATGACGTGTCCACGTAAGCAATAAACTGACAAATCAGCGGATCGAGGAGGTGACTTCTGGAGAGTTCTACCTACATTTTTTAGGATATAAAAAAGGTTAAAGGGAAAGTAGCTTGGTCCAGACCTCATGAACTGACCAGCCTAATGTGATGTCAGGGACGTGTAGATTGAACCCAGAGACTCTGTAACTGCACATTTCTTGACGTATTGTAATAAAATGAAGTAAAACTGAGGACTCGGGTGTCTCCTGCTCATCCTTCCCCATCAAACGATCGGGGCAGAGAAATAGGTGAGGATTTCGTGTTGGAGTCAGATAATTTAATTTTAAAAGTTTCCTCAATGCATTTCTCAACAGCACAATTACCTCATCAAAAGTTGTGTTTCATCTCCAGAAGTGAGAAAGAGAAAAATGATGGCCAATACTTATGGGTTATGTTGTACAGACGTGCTCTAAGTATTATTTTTGGTTTTGGATTGCTTACTCCACCATGGCATCTCACCACCGTGTCTCTCTTTCTGTCTGTCTGTTGAAACAGGAAGAAACAGAGGAACTCAGACGTCGCCACTGTTTTCTCTGTGACAAAACCTACAAAACAGCTGCATATTTAAAGGTACATTTCCGCATCCATACTGGAGAGAGACCTTACAGCTGTGACCAATGTGGCAAAACTTTCAATGAGATGCAGAACCTGAGAATGCATCAACGCATCCATACTGGAGAGAAACCTTACAGCTGTGACCAATGTGGCAACACTTTCAGTAAAATAAATAGCCTGAGAATGCACCAACGCATCCATACTGGAGAGAAACCTTACAGCTGTGACCAATGCAACAAGTCCTTTGCTCAAAAGAGTGCCTGGAGGACCCACACAAATGGTCATACTGGAGAGAAACCATACAGCTGTGACAAATGTAACAAGTCCTTTGCTGCACAGAGTTCCTTGAGCGTCCACAAGCATGTTCATACTGGAGAGAAACCATACAGCTGTGACCAATGTAACAAGTCCTTTGCTCAACAGAGTAATCTTGAAGTCCACCGACGCATTCACACTGGAGAGAAGCCGTACCCCTGTGACCAATGTGGGAAAACCTTTACTCAGAGTTCTCACCTTAAAACTCACCAACGGGTTCACACTGGAGAGAAACCCTAGTGGTGTGACTAAGGCAGGGAAACTTTCTCTGTGTGCTAGTTTTTTTTTAGAAAAATAAAAAGTTGTTAGAGCATTATTAGTAGCCTTTTTCTTTTTAATATCCACATCATAAGATTGTTTTAAGCCTTCAATAAAAATAGATTGCTCATTGTGCTGTCTGATTAAAGTTCGCCGCCTCATCACTGCAGTTGAACATTTGACATACTTTCATCACAGCACAATAACAACATTCTGATGTTTAGCAGATATATGGATTACCATTTTACCATCTTACTTTAGCATGTTAATATGTGCTAATTAGGGTTAAACACAGAATACAGCTGTGAGGAAAAGGAAGGTGAAAAATATGTAAGTAGAGAGAATATTTTTTACGCAGTGTTACGTCCTTGGGGTACGTTGTGTGTGTTTTGCTCTGTTTGTGCCTCAGGACCGCAGCATACGTCAATGGCTCCGTCAGAGGGAATCCCCGCTGGGTAACGCCTCCGCCAAATGCCGGCAGCAGGTCGCAGTGTTCCCCTGGCTCCGCCCTCTTCCGCTCTATTGGTCTGGCGTCCAATCACCTGCCGCACCTGCCTCCAGCTCAGCCTTAAGAGCAGTTTGCGCGGCTGTGGACGCCCCTTCTTTGTCTTTGTATGGCCTTGTGTTAAGTGTCTCTCGTTGTAAAAGGCATTTGAGAGCCAGTGTGTGTATAGAAATCGAGGCACTCGAATTGTTACTGTTTATTGGGCATTAGGTTTAGTTTTTCTTTTCCACATTTCTTCGCACCACACTTAGATTATTCCATTTGTTAGGCTCACTAGTTTATGGGTGGTTGCACTTATGTACTTTTGTTCGTGTAGAAATCAGCGTAGATAGCCAGAGTTCTTTTGTTTATTGTGTTTTTGAATAGTTTGTTTGTTTTATGAGTTGGCGCCACCCACCGCCCTTTGTTCATTGCCTCACTTAGTATCACTTTATTAGCCTGAAGAAGGTTCTCCTTTTGTTACTTTTTGTTAATTTTGCTGTTAATCAATAAATATCTGTATTTGCCTGAGTACACCGGCGTCGTGTTACATTCTCTTTACCCTAGACTCATACTGGTGTAACACGCAGCAACACAAAATACTACATATGAATATTGAACACTACTGACATTGAAACAACTCTGGAGTATGTCATTACAGGTGACTCGATCAGAGTTGGAAGAAAATGACCACTAGGTGTCTTCACTGTCTCACATTTGAGGAGGACTCAGAATAAATCCACATGTGGATGTAAGAGCTCCGTGGGGCTAAAACATGCATTATGCATACTTTCTAAATTTCAGAATTCTTTTTTTTTTTTTTTTTTCTTCATTTTATGAAGCCTTCTCATTGCCCTGCTGAGCTGTGAACAATAGAATAATCAGTGTTGGGGAGCAGTCAACTGTAATCAAACTACTAGTTTTTTTGTTTTATTTTTAATATTTGGACATCCCATGATGTGGTGTTTTTCTGACATTTCTGTACAAACTACACTCTAATATGTATCAAAAGACTATCATAAAGTAATTTAAGCATTTCTAGGCATAGACATATCACTTTTTTATCCAATTTTTGGACATCCAATAAAATTGTGTTTTTTTTTGACAAATGACATGATATGATATGATATGATATTATAAGCATTTTTAGGCATTTTAAAATTTGACAATTTTTGACAAAAAATGACATGTATGACTTTTTTTTTGGGTCCAATTTTTCGAGATCCCATAATATGGTGTTTTTCTGTAATTTTTGGACAAACTATGTTCTAATTTGTATCAACAGACTATAATAAAGTTATTTTAAGCATTTTTAGGCATTTAAAAAAAACACAATTTTTGACAAAAAACTACGTACTATTAAAATTATTTTTTTTGTTTTGTTGGACATACAAGAATTTTGTTTGTATTTTATATAATTTTGGACGTTTAGGCTCTTACTATGACCAACGAAGTATTGGGGTGTGTCAGCTCAGTGTGATAGCAGACTGACTAGAAGACAGAAGGTTGTTGGTTCAAACCTCATGACAGAAAGTTAGTTTTTAAAGTCTAACACTACAATGAAGAAGTCAAATAGGACCAAAAGCAGCAGCTGGGTGTCAGAGGAGATCACTCAGGGAGACAGAAGGTTGTAGGTTTGATCCTTATGAGCTGCAGTGAGTTTTGAGGCTGAACATGGACAGTAAGAAGTCAAACAGCCCCACTGGTGTGTTCTGACAGATCAATGCAGGAGCTTATAGATCTGAATTTTTCCATGTGGATGAATGAAGTATCAATCAATCAATCAATCCAAAAGTATGTAAAATTACTTTTTAATGAGACAGTATACTATGAATTTTACAAGACTCAAAATTCATAAGATTCAAACCTCACTGAGCTATAACTGTCCTATTTTACAGTAGTTTTGGACGTATTATACATTTAGTACGACCAACAAGCTATTTTAAATCTCTTTTATGCATTTTTTGGAAAAACAACAGAATGACCACATTTTTTACTTTTTCAACTTATGATAAATGATTATTTTTGTTTTTCTGTTAATCTGGAAAACCAACCCACTGCATGTACCAACAGACTATAATAAGACCATTTTTGAGAGTATCAGGACATTTAAAATTTGTATGAATTTTCACAAAAAAATGAGACATGCTATAGTATGACTTTTTTTGTAAAATTTTGTAGATCCCAAAATATGGTGGGTTTTTTTTGTGATTTATGAAAAAGCCACCCTGTTACATGTATCAACAGACTATAACACAGTCATTTTAAGCATTTTTCGTCATTATGAAATATGACCATTTTTGACAAAAAACAACATGCGATAGTAAAGCCCCCCCCCCACCCCCCACCCCCCCATTTTTTTCAACATTCCATGAAATGTGTTTTTCTGTCATTTCTGGCGCTATTTTACTCTAATATGTATCAACAGACAATAATTGGGCAATTTTAAGCATTTTAAAATTGTACAATTTTTGACAAAAGTAGTATTTTTATTCATTTTGAACATCCCATAAATTGTGTTTTTCTGTCACTTCTGGCCATATTATGCTCTAATACATACATTTTGCCATTTTTGACAAAAATCGACATGCTAAAATGTAGTGGATTATAAGTATAAAGTGAGATATAAAGAACAAAGTAAGTAAAACTCATATTGTAAAGAAGTACAGACTCCATGCTTCAGTAAACTACCTCTATGTATCAACAAGGATTCTTCACTGAGTCGTGGAGTATAAATCTTTCACTCTGTCTTATGATCGTGATGATGCAGAACAGACACATGGAGATATTCTTACTGTCAGAAGTGAATCACTCCAGCATGAAATGATCCTCTGATAACTTCTTCCTCAGTGTTTTATTGTTTTAAGGATTCTGAACTCGGACCAGAGGACGTGCAAACTTCAACACAAGGCAATGTAAGAATATATTTTCTATTTTAATTATATGAATCCTGCTGTAAAGATTTAGTATGTGGTGATATTTAACAGATAATAATGTGTTTTATTCTGTCAGTAAAGAGACATTTCAACACTTGAATCAATCTGACAGCTTTTCTTTATGTTTTAACAACAACATGAGGAAGTTTTTGATGCTCATGTTCTGTTGCATGGAGCCTGTTATCATGGAGCCACAATGTGTTTTTAAAGGAACTCAGAGTGATATTTATTATATTCATGTTAGTGGTGGAAGAAGTAATCAGATTACTTTACTGCAGTAAATATGCAGAAAGATTGTTTTATATATTCCAAATATTGTTGTTTTATTATTATTACTGGTGTATTTATGGAAGAAGAATGTTTGTGTTGTCCAGGTATTTTTATTTTTATTTTTATATATTAATATCCAGTTAATGTGGTTAAATGTATATAAAAATGAAAAATGACTTTATATTGATCATGTTTTTCATGTTAAATTTTGACCTCAAAGTAACTAAAGCTGTCAGCTAAATGTAGTGGAGTAAAAGTGTAAAGTTACATGAAATGGTTCATAGTGTGACAGCAGCCTGCAGGTTCCTCAGGGTTCCTCCTGCTGAAACATGTTTCCTGACACCACACTTTGCTTTCACTAGACGGCTCCAGAGGTTAAACTCCACATGATAAACTGGAGCCATCACTCCTGAGACACCAAACACACCAAGTCAGGGAACAGATCCTCCTCCAACAGGAAGTGGACCACAACCAGAGAGTGGAGGAAGGATGCTCCTCTACTGTGGACTGACAGCAGCAGCTCTGTTCACTCTTTGTTAAAGTTACTTTCTGTGTAAAAAACAAGATGTCTGCTTCAGAGGTGGATTTGATAAAAGTTACAGTCCACCAGGTGAAGTAGAGGAAACATTTTAATCAACAACTTGAACAAATTAAATGTTCTACCACGGACAGAATAGTTGTCTGGCAGATCATCAAACTGTAAGTCAGAACACATCAGCAGATATCAATAACAACAACTTTGATGCTTCCAGACCAGACGAGAGAAATCATGACAAAATCGCCAAAAATCCGTAATTTATCATAGAAAGAAATTGTACATTATTGTTGAAGTTTTACCTTCCGGTAGAAAAACATACCAAAACAAAGCTTAAACACGGTGATATTTCCTCAAAATCACTTTATTCTAGATTCAGAATCAGTTTTCAAATACAAAAAAAAAAAAAAAAAACAATAAGTTAGAGCTGATCAATAGAGATATTGTCATTGTAAAGGAGGAGGAGATTCCTCGCAATGTGTGGAAACTTGGACAAGTACTAAATGTTTGTGAAGATGAAGATGGACTAGTGAGAAAGGTGACTTTACAGACAGGAAATCGAAGGCTCAATAAGGATGGTCAACGAGTTAATGCCACATCCATTCTTGAACGTCCTATTCATAAAGTAGTTGTACTTGTAGAGAACAAGTAAAATGAGTTCAGTGGAAATAACACCTACCTGATCAGAGAGTTCAAAGTATCAGATTTAATCTGAGAGTTACAGATACCCACTAATTGGTTCTGGAAATTACTAGATTTATATTTATATATATTTATATGTGCTTGTTTTTGTTTTATACATATTCATGGTCATTCAGGTTCCTAAGGTTATTAAAAGGTGATTAAAATACAATAAATGAGATGGTTTATTAATATGTCTTATAAAATGTTTGGTTAAATGTATTTCCTTTTGAGGGACTTTTATTGTGAAATATAAGGGTCTGATTTGTTGGCATTGTGGGAAATGTGAGGTGGAAATGTGAGGCCGGGTCAGTTTTGTTATGGTTCAGTTGCATTATGGGTCAGAGCAGTAGAGCAACAATTCTACATGTGGTCCAAGTGGCGCACACTGTAACTTTCTGTTTATATGTTTACAATGATAATTAACAGTGAGGGGGAGTTGCATGTGTTTTCAAACTTGTATGTCTTTATTTATTGTAGTTTTCACGGTGTCTATAAAAGAGGTGTTGGTTACTAATCACCTACATGTAAACCCTTGTCAATTGAAATGATGAATTTGGCTGTACACCTCCACAGTTTGTCCTGTTAGAACAGATGTATGATGCTGGTAATCTGGCTGGTCCAATAACACTCTCACACTCTTTGATCACTCTTTCTGATCCATTTATTTAGAATGAGATATGATGCATTTACAGATATTGTTGTTGTGTGTGTGTGTGTGTGGTAACTGAAAAGAGAAAATAAATGTGTAAACAAATATAAAAGTTAAACATGTGAAACAGTAATGAATAAACAATATGATATAAATGAGTTTGAAATGACATATGATGACAGAACTGAACTACAATGAATGATTATAAAGAGGAGCATGAAATGAATAAGGGACCGTCAATATTTTACGTATTTGAACTGAAAAGCGGCACTGCATAGGCCTATTATACACACACTGAACACAAGTAATTTCGCGTCGGTCCCTAACTGAGGCCTGAGCGCTTGCGGTACAATCTAACGAGGAGGAAAAGTCCGACATAAAGTATGAATATATTGACTATGAACATGAAAATAAACTGAACAATATACACATGACATATGAATAAGAGTATAAATTAAAATAGGGCTACAAACACACAGAAACAAACTGCAGAAACACTGCACTCACCTCTAAAGGACGCACACAGATATGAAAGGAAATAAAGAAAATATAATCCAAGTATGAAATGAGGTGGAATCCAGATGATGAGCTATGAACTGTAATGAAAGTGTAGCTCTAACGGTAGTGTCCCCTGGAACGACAGCAACTCAACTGAGGAGAGCCGGCTTCTGTGTCTCTGATTAACATACCTAATTGATGAAATTCTATTGGTCTAGGGGCCGCATGCACAGCTCATGGTGCGAGTGTGTGACCTTCTGAACAGCCGCCCCCAATTTTGTGGAGCAAAATTGAATCAGTTGAAGGTCAAACAGGAGTGTCTTGTGGGAGTGCTGGGAGTCTGATGAGCCGGGCAACTGGTCTTGTGTAGGACTTGTCTTTTACCTGGATCTTGGCAATTCGCACTCTACCATCAACACCAGGAATGACAGCCGTAACCTTCCCAACTGGCCACATAGCACGTGGGAGCTGCTGGTCGACAATAAGGACGATTGTGCCAACAGTTAGATCATCCCTTTCCTGTTGCCATTTAGAACGGGTCTGTAGAGAAGGTAGATAGTTCCTGATAAAGTGGATCCAGAATTGTTCAGCCAAAGCTTGGCACTGTTTCCATCTGCGACGGCTGAGGAGCTCTGTGTCTGAGTAGATGACTTGTGGTGTAGATGGGTCAGGCCGCCCCATCAGCAACATGTTGGGAGTAATCGGATCTGGGTCTGCAATATCAGAAGAAGTGTAACCCAGGGGCTTGGAGTTGACAATGCTCTCAACCTCAATGAGTATTGTTCTCAGGACTTCCTCTGTGACAGTCTGAGATCCGAGCGTGGTGTGTAGGGCAGACTTGATGGTGCGGATCTCACGCTCCCAGGAACCTCCAAAGTGTGGAGCATAAGGAGGATTGAATCGGAAATGAATCTGTTGACCTGCAAGTTGTGACTGTAGAGATGGGGTGAGTGAGTTGAATGCCTCCTTTAGTTCTGAGCTGCCACCCTTGAAGTTAGTTCCCTGGTCTGAGAGTAGCTCATATGGTTTTCCTCGTCTTGCGATGAAGCATCGGAGTCCCATCAGGAATGAGTCAGTGTCCATACTGGCTAGAAGATCAAGGTGCACGGCATGGGTTGTCAGGCATTTGAACACTATGCCCCATCGTTTCTCTGTTCGCCGTCCAATCTTGATGAGATATGGTCCGAAACAGTCCACCCCTGATGAATAGAATGCTGGGCGATGAAGCCGTAAGCTGGAGGGTGGAAGGTCGGCCATTTTAGGGATGATTGGGTTGCTACGCCATTTCCTGCATTCTGGACAGCTGTATTGATGTTTGCGAACAGCCTCTCTGCCACGAAGAATCCAGAAACGTCTGCGTAGCTCAGCAAAGACTCTCTCAGGTCCTGGATGGGCAAGTCGTCCATCAAAGTCCTTAATCATCAGCTTGGTGATGTGATGATGTGGATCAAGCACGACTGGATGTAGAGTGTCTTGGCAGAGGGAATCACATCTGCGGAGCCGTCCTCCCACGCGGATCAACAAGGATTCTTGGTCATACTCTGGAGCCAAGGTGAGTAGTCTGCTGCTGGTTGGCACAGATTTCTGAGATGCCAGGAGGTCAAATTCATCTGGAAAGCAGTCTCTCTGTACTCTCCTGAATAGAGCTATTTCAGCTTGCTTGTAATCCTCTGCTGTTGGATCTGAGGTCCTAGCCACCCCATGACGTGCCCGAACTGAAGCCTCAAGCAGCTCACTGAAGTTGTCGAAGGTGCTGATATCAGGCAGACAGGGATCAGATACCACAGAGATGTTTCCACAGAAGCTGACCTTGCGAAGTTCAGCTGGATCATCAGATGAGGAGATGTCTGGAGTTACAGGCCAAGATGCTTCATCTTGATGCAGGAATGCAGGTCCGTGGCTCCATCGGTTGTGGCCAATGAACTGTGATAGATGCAATCCCCGAGTTATGTCATCAGCAGGGTTGTCTCTTGAGTTGACATATCGCCAGGCACTGCCCTCAGTCATCTCCTGAATGTCTGCCACTCTGGTACCAACGAATACTTTATAGCGGCAAGACTGTGACTGCAGCCAGGTGAGGACTGTGGTGGAGTCAGTCCAATAGGTGATGATCATGGTAGGAAGGGTGAGTTCCTTCTTCAGAACAGCAGCAAGCTGGGCACCAGTGTGAGCAGCACAGAGTTCTAGCCTCGGGATCGATTGCTGACGAACTGGAGCCACTCTGGATCTTGCAGCTACGAACGCTACTTGGATTGAACCTGCATGATCCACCGTCCGGAGGTAGGCTACAGCCCCATATGCTTTCTCTGATGCATCCGAAAAGATGTGAATACTCTGAGTGCAGGTTGAGAAGTCAGTCTCTGGGCTCACATAACATCTTGGAAGTGAGATGGCAGGGAGTTGATGAAGTTCATCCTCCCATGCATGCCACAGCTGTAGTAGCTCAGTTGGCAGTTGTGGGTCATCCCAATCTCTTTCCTTACTCCAGAGACTCTGCACCAGCATTTTGGCTCGGGTGGTATACGGGATGAGCAGTCCAAGGGGGTCATACTGCCTGGCCAAGACTCGATAGATGCTATGCATCGTGGGCTCACGGTTCTCAGTGTGGCGTAGCTGGTAGGTGATGGTGTCAGATGTACAATGCCATAGTAGTCCTAAAGCCCGCTCTGGTGTATCAGTCCCATCTGGAGATAGCCAGAGTTCGCTGCTATCTGATTTGACTTCAGGCGGCAGGTGACTGATGACTTCTGGGACATTAGTAGCCCACTGGCGTAGCTCGAACCCGCCTGTGAGGAGAAGTTGCGGCAGTTGCTTGACAATTTGTTCTGCTTCTGATATGGAAGTGAAGCTCTGCAGGAGGTTGTCAACATAGAAGCAGTTCTCAACTGAATGACGAGTGCCTTCACCTGGGCTACTGTGATCCAAGACATGCTTCTGGAGGGCGAATGTGGCACAGCAGGGGCTGCATGTCGTGCCAAATGGCAGCACCTGCCATTCATAAACATCAGGTGATGTGCTGTGAGCTTTATCTCGCCAGAGAAATCGAAGGAATGGTTTGTCCTCAGGCACGAGGCGGACCTGGTGAAACATCCCTTTTATATCACTACTCACTGCAATGGGATATTCTCTGAAGCGGAGCAGCACGCCAAGCAGCGTGGACCCTAGGGTCGGTCCTGGAAGAAGATGTTCATTCAAGCTGGCGCCCTGATGTGTGAATGAACAATTGAACACGATGCGATCCTTCCCGTTATGACGAACCATATGATGAGGTATGTACCAGGAGTTGATACTGGCTTGCAATTCAGCTGAGGTGAGTTTCTTAATGTAACCAGCATCCAACAACTTCTTTATCTCCTTGTTGTAGGTATCAGCTTTAACAGGATCTTTTGAGAGGCGTTTCTCAGTCCCACGCAGAAGACCCAGCACCGACTCCTTTGGTGCGTTGAGAGGGGGAACATCCTCTTTCCATAACAGGGGGGTAGCATATCTTTCAACGCCATCTACTTCCACTCTGATGGTTTTCTCTTCAAGCATGCTGACTGCTGCTGTGTCTTGTTTTGACCGTGTGATGTGCTTCTCATTCTGATACGGCAGAACATCCATCTGCCACAGTCTGGTCACATGACTGAGGAGTTCGGCGGATGGAGTCAAGGTGTTAATAAGCAAGCACTGTGGGGTGGAGGACTGGTGCTTAAGGACTTTGGCAGGACCTTGAAGAGTCCAACCAAGTAGTGTCTTGAGTGCAGCTGGTCCACCTGGAGGTCCTAAGTGCACAGGCTCGACTGGACTGAGGAGATGAGGATAGTCAGAGCCAATGAGCAGCAGCGGTTGTGCTTGATTGAATGAGTGGAGGGGCAGACCTCTGAGATGACGGTACACCTTCTGCAGAGTGTCGACAGGATGAGAATGTTTGGAAAGGCCAAGATCAAAGGAGGTGAATGCTCCGCGTATTCTGAACCGGTTTTGAGGGTGAATTGCGGATGACACGGAGAAGGAGACTGACCTTCCTGGAACTGTACTGATGTCTTGACGAATCGTTCTGAGGGCAAGGTCCTCGCTTGGACCCTGAAGGCCCAGCTCCTGAGCTGCACTGTGGAGAAGAATGGTGCGCTCTGATCCATCATCAAGAATGGCATATGTTTCGATCCTCCTTTTGCCATTGTAGAGGAGCACTTTAACCATCTTCAGCAGCACACAGCTGGTCCTCAATGAGGGATTTAGGTAGTATGTCACTGGTTGCATCGGTCCTGGGGCTGACCTCTCTGGTCTGACAGGTACTGATGAATTAACATCATGTAGTACTTCCAAATGAACTTGGTTGCATTGCTGGCATTTAGCTTTGAGATAGCACTGTGCTGCTTGATGCTCTCTTCCACATCTCCAGCACCGTTTATTAGCCTTGATCCAAGCTACTTTCTGCTCTTTTGTGAATTTCTTGAATTCTGAGCACTGATTGAAGTAATGCTGGATATTATCACAGAAGGGACAATACTTCTTGGGCTTTTCTGGATGATTGATCTGGGACCTTGATTGTGAAGAGGGTTCTGATTCTTTGGCTGGTGGGTCGCATCCAAGCAGCACTGTGGTGGAATGAGCTGCAGACTTCTGTTTGACTTTGAGACCTCTCTGGTGGTCACGATGCAAATCTTTGGATGTTCGAGAGGGATGTGACGGTACATCATCATCTTGAATGCGAACCTCATATTCCAACCATTCAGAAAAATCAAGCAAAGTCGGGATGGGGGTGCGAATTGGATTGATGAAGCGCTTGAATTGTGCTCTGAGGTCATGTGGTAGCTTGGACAGAAGGCGTGAGATATGTGATCCACACTCCAGCTCGGTTCTCCCTTCTTTCCCCAGTTGATCTAGCATTCCTACTAGTGCTCTCACTTTTAGTGCAAACAGCCGGAATCCTCTTCCATCACCACTCTTGACTGCAGGCTCAGCCAGGACCTCAGTGATACGCTGTAAGGCTAATTTGTGAGGCTGGCCATACAGCTCTGTCAGTGAAGCCATAGTGCTGCTGTAGGGACACCGACTATTGCTGTAGGAGTCAGCAATGAGGAGTGCGTCTTCCAGCTTTAGATGGTCGACAAGGATCTGGTATTTAAAACGCTCAGTAGCATCATCAGGTAGGATGTTGTCAAGCGCTATCTTCAAGCGAGCAAACTGACGGGGGTCGTCATCCGTGAAGTGTGGGATGTGAGGCTTTGGGCCGCGATAGGTCATCTCCTGATGAGCTGGAGGGCGTGGTTGATTGTAGCTTCTCCTTTCTCTTGAGTCTGCAAGTGGCCATTGCGGTGGGTCACCTGATGAGTGATGGAAGCGAGATGATTGGCCACGAGGAAGAGTGTATGGCTCAGCATAGTCTGGTGTGAGCACTGAAGGTGCTCGAGAAGCATGATCATAGTTTATGTTCATGTCCTTGAAATGATGATTCAGCTCAGTAACATATGGCAGTTGATGATACTGATGATGTGACGTCTGCATGAATGAGTCCTGATGTGCAGAGCTGTCAGGAGGGAGGTATGACACTGGCGGTGGCGGCGGAGGAAATGGCTCACCAGCTTGAAGTGGATACTGTGGAGATGAATCTGGCCACGGCAAATCCTGTATGTCATTCTCTGATCTAGCAGACGGCTGTCTGGCATGTAACAGTGGACTTGAGACGTAGTCTGGAGCAGGGCCCCTCGTGAAGGAAGCACCGATGTCCTCAAACTGGGGCTGCCTTTGATGAAAACCATCATAACGGGAAGTGAATGGCTGAGATGCAGCTGATGGTTGTGGTTTGAGAGCACTGAAGAGTGTCTGCATCTCTTGCCTGAGCTGGTTATTGTCTTCTCTCATGTCTCTCAGGGCTGACAGGACCGCTTCTGATGCACGGCTCTGAGATGTCTGTCCATGAAGTGTGAATGTAGATGGAGGATGATACTGGCTATCTCCCTCGGTGGAGTGATCATAGAGTGTGTTTGAATGAGGTAGGTGTCGTCTTGGAAGCTGCACCAGGAAATCGTCGAGGTAACGAGGTGGGCGAACATCACGGCGAGGACGAGTATTACCAGGGAATGCCATCATATACTGTGGATACTGTACATCCGGCTCGAAGGACCATATAAAAGAGGTGTTGGTTACTAATCACCTACATGTAAACCCTTGTCAATTGAAATGATGAATTTGGCTGTACACCTCCACAGTTTGTCCTGTTAGAACAGATGTATGATGCTGGTAATCTGGCTGGTCCAATAACACTCTCACACTCTTTGATCACTCTTTCTGATCCATTTATTTAGAATGAGATATGATGCATTTACAGATATTGTTGTTGTGTGTGTGTGTGTGTGGTAACTGAAAAGAGAAAATAAATGTGTAAACAAATATAAAAGTTAAACATGTGAAACAGTAATGAATAAACAATATGATATAAATGAGTTTGAAATGACATATGATGACAGAACTGAACTACAATGAATGATTATAAAGAGGAGCATGAAATGAATAAGGGACCGTCAATATTTTACGTATTTGAACTGAAAAGCGGCACTGCATAGGCCTATTATACACACACTGAACACAAGTAATTTCGCGTCGGTCCCTAACTGAGGCCTGAGCGCTTGCGGTACAATCTAACGAGGAGGAAAAGTCCGACATAAAGTATGAATATATTGACTATGAACATGAAAATAAACTGAACAATATACACATGACATATGAATAAGAGTATAAATTAAAATAGGGCTACAAACACACAGAAACAAACTGCAGAAACACTGCACTCACCTCTAAAGGACGCACACAGATATGAAAGGAAATAAAGAAAATATAATCCAAGTATGAAATGAGGTGGAATCCAGATGATGAGCTATGAACTGTAATGAAAGTGTAGCTCTAACGGTAGTGTCCCCTGGAACGACAGCAACTCAACTGAGGAGAGCCGGCTTCTGTGTCTCTGATTAACATACCTAATTGATGAAATTCTATTGGTCTAGGGGCCGCATGCACAGCTCATGGTGCGAGTGTGTGACCTTCTGAACAGTGTCTGCTGAAGATACACCAGATGAAAATAAAGCTTTGAGACATCTGTGTGAGTCGTGGCCATTCATTTCGTTGGACCGGTGTAGTTACAGGGTTGTTTGCCAACGCATCCTGTGTGGTTAAGGTTTGCTGCAGACTAACTGCCTAAACCTTGAAAAGGCTGGCAGGCTGCCGGTAGCAGTCAGTGGCTGGCTGCTGAGCTGCGAGCAGAGCAAACACATTCTAACAGTGAAAAGTGAATCACATCAGCATCAAATGTTCCTCTCATAACTTCTTCCTCCTTGTTTTACTGTTGTTGGGACCTGACAACTAAACTGTGCACCATCATTTTCCACACTGCCAATACTTGAATGTCAAGCTGCAGAAAGTTAACCTGTGCCTTATACCTGCACAACAGGCCTCTCTGTTGCACATTTTGACTGAACGTGACTGGGATTTCACCTGGCAGTCGGGCTCAGACTTGTTTTCCTGGCTGATGAGCAGAGTAAATACTGTGAGAAGTGAATTACATCAGCGTTTTAGATGTCTGGTTGTTTTGTGTTTTCTTGCAGCCTCTGTTCCAGCTGCTGACATGTTTAGAGACTCTCTGCTTCCTCAACTGGTGAATTGATGTTTATGTGTTTCTATAAAGTGATAAATAAAAACTTTTAGTGTCAAATCCAAAGTTGCTGGAAAATTTGTATTTTTTTAAACAAACTCAAATAATTAAAATTTTTTCTTTTCAATTCTGCATCATTTTTGAGCTGCTGAAGGATTTTATTAAATTAATTTGCTGCACTAACTGACTGTTGAACTGAATGATTTGTTTATTTCTTCCTACAAGAAAAAAGGCTTTAAACTGATGTCGACAACAAAGCTTTAAGATCAAACCCTGGAGGAGGTTTAAATTAAGATATCTCATTAATAAAAAAGAAACAGTCTGAGTGTATTTAGTAAGCAGAGAATGAGTTCAAGTGTTGGTCAATGAGCTAAAAGTTCAACAGCTGATGTTGACAGAAATACAAGACAAACTGAGAATCACACTCAATGTTTGTTACTGTTTTATCTCCCTGAATTATTAAAGCTCAGACCACATGAGGCTTCGTCCTTGTGAGCCGGCGGTCCGGGATCGGGTCCGGCTCCGAGTCCTTTCCTGCATGTCTCCCTTCAGCTCCGGATCTCTCTCTGTCACAGAGAAATAACCTTCCCATCATGCACTGCTCTGAAAACTGCAGCTGTCTCTAGTTTATGATGTTTAATGTCGCTGCAGAAAGATTTGATGACTTTAAGTTGAACTGGGAACCAAAACTGACGAGGAAGTTCACTTCATAACCAGAGAGGAAACTGAGAGAGCAGAGCTGCTGCAGCCTGAGAGAGGGGGGGGGCTGATGCCAATATCTTTTTTTAGACCGAGTATATGTTTAACAGGCTGCTCTGTCATGTAGAATAACAAACACAGATCATGGAGAATGGATACAAGCTGAGTCTAGATTTGTCTCATATTTTATACAACATTTATATTAAAGATATGATCTAATGGGAAGTAACACAAGGTAGAAGAATTGAGATCTGCCTCTAAACCGTCTGTAGAAAGTGAGTTCATGTTGAAGAAGTCAGTCCGTTTATAGTCTGCAGCTTTGAGTCACCGTCCTCCAGCTTCATATTTCTTCTTTCTCAGTTGGAAACTGGCGCCATCTAGTGTCAGAAACACACTACTGTATCTTTGCTCAGTGTAATAAGTATGTGTCATGTTTCCTCTGTCTCAGCTGTGCACTGCAAAAAAGGTGTTTGGTCTAAAAACCAGATAAAAACAGTAAGTCTGAGGGAAATGATCTTGCTGCATGGACAGATAATTTACCTTCACAAGATTTCTTAAATTAAGATTACTAAATCTAGAAATAAGCATGTTGAACACTTAAAATAAGAAATTAACTCTTAAAACAAGAAAAATTAAAGCTGCAACCAGCGATGAACTGGCCCGAGCAGAGTGACCTGATGATTATTTGGTTCTTTAGAAGTGTTAGATAATTTATCTTGTTTTAAGAGTCAATTTCTTACTTTAAGCGTTCAACATGCTTATTTCTAGATTCAATAATCTTAATGTAATAAATCTTGTGAAGTGAAATTTTCTCTCCATGCAGCAAGATCATTTCCCCCAGATTTAGTGCTCTCTCTCTCTCTCTCTCTCTCTCTCCCTCCCTCCCTCCCTCTCTCTCTCTCTCTCTCTCTCTATCTTTCTCCGCCACAGTCACTGTCTTTGTTTGGTTTAGTTGCTTTTGTTTCTTAGTTACTCTCATCTTATTCACCTGCATTTCATCACATTACCTGCATGCACACATCTCACAACTGATCTATTATTCTAATTTAACAGATAAATATGTGTCACATGACACCTGTAATGTGTGAACTTTGAGCTCATGTGTGTGTGACTCTTCACCTCTGTCTCCTCTCACAGGGAGAAGATGATCTGCAGCATCCTGCTGCTCCTCAGCCTGACCTCCTGTGTCTCTGGTTAGTTTACTCCTTCACTTTATTATCCACAAAGAAGAAGAAAGTCTGTCTGCTCCTCACTTTCCCTCTCTGTCTCCTCAGCAGGAACATCTGTAGTGAATGTGACTCAGAGCTCCTATCAGGCAGAGGAGAACCAGAACATCACACTGGAGTGGACCTTCACCACCAAACCTGAAGCTTCAACCAACTCCTTATCTTTCTACTGCCGGCTGTTAGCTGAACTCAGACCTTTAGTCCTGTTTCATCTACATGAAGGTGTTGAGGTCTCAGAGTCTCAGGATCAACAGTTTGCATGAGTCCAGTTTGACGACGACGTCCTCAGAGAAGGACGACTCAGACTTCATGTGTCCAGACTCAGGATCAATGACTCTGGAGATTATTTGTGTGAAGAGCTCAATGGGAGAACAAATTTCGAATGGCACCTCAACGTCACTGGTAAGTTGATTCAGTAAAAGTATTTGATAAATGGAAGTTGCAGATGTTTGATTCTTTTACTCAGTAAAAACACTGCAGCACTATGAGGCTGAATTAGATGAGACAGACTGGCTTTCAATCACTGACTTAGAATACAAATATATTTATTCTTTTCAATTAAAAAAAGGTTTCCTCTCCTCCAACCCGCTGAGTTTATTTTCTGTCCTTTCCAGCAGCTGCTGATGAGCCCAAACCTCAGAGACCGACAGTGAGACCACAACCAGAGGCTCGGGGAGATTATTTTCTCTTCGGTGGACTGACAGTGTTACTAGCAGCAGTTCTACTGGTTCTCTGTGGTGGAGTGGCAGGTTTCGGAGCTGGTGTAATGATTTTATATGTTGCAGCGTACTATGGTTTTATTACTGCCAGGTAATAAAGTCATAACCAAAGAAACAATGAGAGACAACCTCTAGGGTTTTCTTAAAGTTTTAGAAAATGAAATGTATATATGCACTATTTATTATTATATCTGTTCTAAGGTGACATCAAGATAGTTTAGCAATCATTCGTTGAGATCCAATTATATTTTAGATGTATAAAATCTGGAGGACTAAACACTACAACACTTTATTTTGTTATTGCTGTTATTTATTTATAAAATTGTTTCTAAAACTAAACAGAAGTTTTTCTTCTTGTACAATTTTGACACAGACTTTTCGCATCTCTCTAACTTTGTTTAACACATAAATGATGTGACTGTTGTAGACAGTGAATTACTGACGTAAAAAGTTGTTTACTTTTGTTTTCAAACGGGACACAAACCCCGTTCTCCTGGTGAAAGTGTGACATCTGCCATTTAAACTCTGCATCAACGTCAATCACTACTACGTCAGCAAGATTGGCGGTGGAGGACAGTCTAAAATGTATATATGAGTCAGATTTTGCTGCCTGTACAAACGACCTATATGGTCATTTTTGAGGGGAGACCAGTCTGGAATCCCCTCCTCTGTCCTCACCACCTTCTATTGGGGCTCTGATGAGACCATCCTGAGCAGCTGCATCGCCTCCTGGTATGGCAGCTGCAGTCTCTCTGATTAAAAAACCCTCAGTACAGTGTGTGGTGAAGATGGCTGAGAAAGTAATTGAGGGGACTGTTACCACCAAGCTCATCGACTGTTTGAACTTCTGCTTTCTGGCAAGTGATACTAAATGACTAAATGTAATGACTAAATGTAAATGATACTGCTCCATCCTTGCACACTGACACACAACAACGAGTTAGCTTTAGTTATTTGACCTTTGACTTATTTTATGCTAATTTGTACCTACTTTGCATTTTAAAATATATTCTCAGACTTACTGGTAACAAATTCAGCGACTGAAAAAGAAACCTATTCTCACGTCCCTCATGTCTCAAACACAATTCTCTGAATCCATGTTGCTTCGGTCAGTGTGCATATACTTTCATTTCTCTTAAAAAGAGATGCCTCGGGTTTTTTCTTTTCCTATGGCACAGTTAAAGCTTCCTCATTTGCTGGTTATTCTGAGAAGGGTTATTAGTCTGAATTGTGAAGTGAACTGGAGATTTCTCCCATATGCTTCTTGTTTTGTTTTATTTTCGTACTAAACAAATTGCTGTGTACTCAAAGTGTTCTGCCAGATTCTCACATTGTAAAAGAGGAACAAAATGTTTCTGCGAAAGCTGCTTTCCATTTTACAGCAATTGTGTTCCCATTTCTCAGCAACAACTAATGGGATGGGTCAATAAACAAATGATTTTCTGTGTTCTCATTGAAAATCAGTGATTCCTCAAGATATAAGCAAAGGATAAATGAAACAAAGCACACTGTAAAAAAAGAAAAGTTGGGTGAACTCAAAATTTCAAGGCAACAAACTTCAATAAAATTTTAAGTTGGATAATTAAACTAAATATTTTAAGTTTTGTTTTTGAGTTTGCTCAACTCTGAATTCAGGTTTTTGTCAACTCAACTGTAAGTTGTACTAACTTATAATTTTACATTGTAATAACTTTTAATCCTTACTTCTGCAATGTGCTGAATTGGCACGATTGTAACGCCGCTATGAAATGTCAGCTAATGTTGCGACCACAATTTTGAGTTAGCATTGATACGCTACTGGCTACTCTTGTAGCTGTAACAAGCAGCACCGCTAGCATCAGTTAGCCGCTAGCATCAGTTAGCCGCTAGCTTTCGCTAATGACCGAAAACCTGTTTGTGTTTAAATGTTGGAAATGTGTAGGTTTCTCCAACAAACGACGTACGACACTGCACAACACAACTCAGAATAAAATTCCGGTATCATTTTGATTAATTTAATTAAGGGTTGACTACCTGTGTGGACTCCAGCTCAGGCAGCACAGCACAGCCACAACTTGGAAAGTTGGCTTTCCCGCATTTCACAACAAAGAAATAGAGTTAGCAGAACTATTGTCCCTTGTTTTGAACCCCAACTTAAAGATATAAGTAACAACAACTCACCAAGTTGTTTTTGAGCAGACAACTGGCTTGCTTTGTTGTACTAACTTACATTATTGCCCTAAATGTCAATAATTTATATTTCCAAGTTTAACCAACTTAAATCACTGTTTTAGGCCAAAAAAATACAAGTCGGCTTTTTTGCAGTGGGGAACCAAGGAAGACATTGGGGGCCTGTCTGTGTTGCAAGCAGGCCCTTATGGCGTCATATTTGAGTCAAAAGTCGCGCGAGCGATAACACATCTGCACGCGCATTTATTTCGTGTCACGCGCGCAGATTTCAACCGCCCCCAATGTGTCAAAAGTCCTCGCTCCGCACGAGCAGAGCTCCACCACGAGCGAGCACGGAGGAGAATCTGCTTCGCTCGGTTGCTCAATATGTGCGCGAAGATCCAAAAAGTGCGCGCGGCAGTTGAAATCTGCACGCGTGACACGAAATAAATGCGCGTGCAGATGTGTTATCACTCGCGCGACTTTTGACTCAAATATGACGCCATAGGCGCTGAGCTGTTGGTCCTGCAGTCGCAGACAATTTGGATCTGTGAGGTTCTCCGTCTCCCGCTGGAGGTCTGACTCCCAGACGAAGACGGCAGTAAAGCCAGATCCACGTGTGAACTGGATTCTGCTGAAGGCTCCATTGGAGTGGAAACTGGCTTCATACCTGATGGCACGGACAAGCATTTAGAAAAATTATATTCTTGCTGATTGTCGTTGCACATCTGCATTGCATTTTGATAGTTTTGTAAAAACTTTTTGTAGTAACTTTAACATACTTAACATAGCTACATTGCAAGTTGTGTCAAATCCGTATTTATTTTAACATTTAAGATAAAGTGGGGTAAGATTTGTTCTAATTGGGCTTCAAAACTCACCTTCTAAAAACTGATTATGCTGTTTTATGTTATGTCCATCACTACCATGCCATTCCGCCATTATTTTAAAAGTTTTGTTCTTTCTCATTTTATTTGAATTTGTGTGGATTTTTTGTTTTCTATTCAACAGGCCTTTAAGTATCTCAATTAAAGGCTGCAATCTATGTAAGAAGGTGAAGCTTGATGCTGCTGAGCTCTGAGAAAAGACATTACTGATGATAAGAGCACGCCCACTTCCATGTACTGCATTGATAAAAGTTAGACTCCCTCCTCAGACTCAGTGAATATCTGAAGAAGACGGCCTTGTTTCCACTGCTGTTTGAACCGATCTAGCTGATATTCAGGAAATCAAGGGGTGGTAAGCTAAAATTTCTTTCCCTCCTGTTTATGCTACATTTTATTCTTCTTCGTGTTTTTTTTAAATTATAGTGAATACAAATATGCAGAAATACAAAACAGCACATTTTGCACATGTCTGTGTTTACATTTATAACAACCTTTTACAAGCATGTTGCCTGCTATGTTGTTTAATACATCTTTAAGCTCTATTGATAAGCATATTTGTTCACCGTTGGACTTTTCTGCTGTTTTTCTTCTTTGGGGGTCTGCAGCAGACTCAATGTTAAGGCTAGAGGAAGTAAGATATTGATATGAAACTTAGAAATAAAGTTAGGCTTTTTGTAGGAAGATAAAAGTGACCCAATTTTTACAGTGCAGTTAAAAGATGTGTATTGTAAATCTTTCTATATTTTGTATTGTGGAAGATACTACAGGTAAATCGGGTGAAAAAAAATAGATATCAGCATAAGACTTCCCCAGTCGATGACTTACTTAAAGATAATTATTAAAGTAAGTAAGGAGGTTGGCATCAGCAGACCTGAGAGTCCAGTGGAGGAGCTCAGACAGGGCGTAGGGAGCCTGGTTATGGAGGGCTTTGTAGGTAATGGTGGGGACTTTGAAGTGGATTTGCTGGGGGATGGGAGCCAGTGGAGGTTATGGAGGACAGGAGTGATGTGGTCATGGGTGAGAGGACGGGCAGCAGAGTTTTGGATATACTGTAGTTTCTTGAGAGTTTTGGATGGATTCAATGAAAATGAAGTCCACTGTGGCGAATGATATGACCCAGGGGCGAGTCTAGGGTCAGAGCTTTAGGGGTGCTGAGCACCCACTGAGCCCCGCTGCCACCACCCACCCTCAATCAACAGTCATTAGAATTGATTAGATTGAACTTTATTGTCACTGAACAAAGTAACAGCTACTTGGACATCAAAATGCAAAATGTAGGCCATCTTTCTCTCTTTCCCTTGGCACTGACAATCATACACAAATATACTGTAGCAGACCATTTCCTACATTTTTAGTTATTTTGTCTTTTTTTGGTCATTGTGTGTCTTTTTTTAGTTATTTTGTGTCTTTCTTTGGTCATTTTGTGTCCTTTTTAGTTATTTTGTGTCTTTTTTTTTAATTTTGTGTCTTTTATTTTGTAATTTTGTGTCTTTTTTAAGTAATTGTGACCTGCTCCATTGAAATGAGTCACATTGACCCCGAAACACATTTTGAGATTTTGATATGTCTGTAAAGAGGAGACTCTTAGCTTCACGTCAATACCAACATTATGTTTCACATGACCTTGTGCACGAGCACATACACAACACAGTACAGGCCTAGAAACCCATGTAGATAAGTATCCAAAACATATGGAATACAATAATGATAAAATATGAACAAATATACTGTACATATGATGTAATACAGAATAAATGATGGGTAATTAAATATAATAATACTTTAAAAATATTAATATAAAGAATATTTATAAAATATTAAATAGTGAGCCACGTGCAGACATGTACTTACAGTTACTTACAAGTGCATATCCATACAATTAAAAATATATATACAGACAATGGCCCTTTTAATATAATAATACAGAATATATTTTATATTATTTCATATTTATTTATTATTATTTCATAATTAAACTGTCACATGCATCAAGGAAGGAGGCAGTCCTCTGGTGTTGCTGCTTCTCACACTGTATCCTCTCATAGAGTCGTATGGAGCTTCACAGGATGGACCAAATGTTTTCATCTACAAAATAAGATAGCATTAATAAAAAATGCAGTCATTACAAACCTTTTGGGCTGGCTAAATCACATTGAATCATTGTTGAATGAGGCCTGATCATTTCTGTATTATTGCTTCAATATGATCATTCACTGATAGACAGACTGCAGCACAGGATTTAATACAGCCCCATATTCAGATACATAACATATTCACCATACAGTTTATGATTCACCATGTCAGATCTTTTAAACAATACTTTTACTATACATTAACCATACTTTAGGCTGTTTATTTTGTAATAGCCTAAAGATCTCCTCACCTTTGTGTCTCACAGCAAACCTGTCTCCTACAAATTATGTTTGTATATTACTGTTAAATAATTAGCCTCAGTTGTGTGGTGATAAGGTAATCACTGCCTGGATTATGTTCAGAAACAACAATTTTTTGAGTTAGTGAAACACTGATTTTCCTCATTATGTGAATAAATGTAATTTATAGGAGACAGTAGACACCTGAGACATACCCACACCTGACACGCCCACACCTGGGCTAACGTTACACACAGTGTAGTGTAGTTATCAAGCATTATTAGCTGCTTTCTTAGCCTGCTCTAGTGATTTTATTAGCCCTTACTAACAGAGAAAAAGAGGATCGTGTAGATAAAGTATAAGTGTTGTGAAGTTTGCGGCTCCACTTGTACTCCAGAGCTATCGCAGTCTCTTTAACATTGTCCTCGTTTAGATAACTACAGTCAGAGACATTGTATGCTACCATCGGCTCATCCATCACTGCAATATCTTCCTCCTCTTCTTCCTCCAACTCACTCTCTCTGTCATTATCTTGGCTAACGTTAGCCGCACCGTCTGCGTCCTAGTCGGAGGTCCCGCTGTCTCTCTCTCCTCTCGTCTCCTCACCTACCGGTGCGGTGAAATAGTCCATAATTAACTCTGTCCAGTTATCATCACATGTAGCACCTCTATCTCTGATTTAATTGAAAAGTTTTGCAATGTTCTCCTCACATTAATCCATCTAGTTAAGCCAGCGATCTTCACCACTATCTGAACCACGTCATCCAGCCTGTCTGTGTGCCGCAAAAAACTTTCTGACAACGTTACGTTTAAAAGCTTAAAAACTATACTTATCATTAGAATTTCATATTAATGTTAACATTGTCTTAAAGCTGAGACTTTATTTATTCAGAAACGCATAAAACCCCAAAACAGCCTAAAATCACTTTTTTCATGTTTAAACGTGTTTTTACAAGAACGGGCGGTTGCGACTTCCGACTCATTTAGATGGAGCGCGTCACAATTTTTTTAGTAATTTTGTGTCTTTTTTCTGTCATTTTGTGTCTTCTTTAAGTAATTTAGGGTTTTTTGTAATTTTGTGTCTTTTTTTGTAATTTTGTGTCTTTTTTCTGTCATTTTGTGTCTTTTTTAAGCAATTAAAAAAAATTATGTCATTTTGTGTATTTTTTTGTTATTTTGTCTATTTTTTGTCATTTTGTGTCCTTTTTAGTTATTTTGTGTCTTTTTTGGTCATTTTGTGTCTTTTTTAGTAATTGTGTCTTTTTTCTGTCATTTTGTGTCTTTTTAAAAGTAATTTAGTTTTTTTTTGGTCATTTTGTTTCTTTTTGTAGTCATTTTGTGTCTTTTTTTCTGTCATTTTGTGTGTTTTTTAAGTAATTTCGTTTTTTTTCTGTCATTTCTTTTTTCTAGTAATTTTGTGTCTTTTTTGGGTCATGTTGATACTGCCTCCAGCGGCACCCAGGTAATTTGAGTTTGAGACCCCTGCTCTAAAGTAACGATAAACTTTAACAACAGAGACACAAGTACACACTTAACTTATGCAGTTAATTTGTTGTACTGCTCCTTTTGTTTAATAAACGGACCGCTCCAGTTTGACTGTAGCTGCGCTAATAGCGCTAACGAAGCCAACCGAACTAACTGGAAAACGGTGCCTGGACTCCAGTACTCGCCGATATTGTATCGGAATCAGAACAACTCCAGGTAAAAGGAAAGTATGAGGCAGAGCTTTGGAGCAACTTACTTAGTTGATTCATAACACTACAACTAAAGGATTCTCACTCTGCGTGTGTGTCTCGCTGGATGCTGGTCGGCCAGCGGAGCGGTGCAGAGGGAGCCGGTGAGAGGAGGATGATACCATTTGCGAAGCGGGGGTGTTTTCATTTTCATCCTTTACGTATACATTTGAACCACAAACTACGTAGTTTGTTTTGGACATCATTTAAGTTTTTCAAAGACGAACAAAATTTTTTAAATAACATTTCTTACTCCAAGTTTTAGGGGTGCTGAGCCCATGATATGACCAATGGGAAGGATGTAAAGGATGACACCTTGGGAGAGGGGAGCAGTGGGAGATTTGCAATTGTTAATGTTAATGCATTGCTGTCTGTTGGAGACGTATGATTGAAGCCAGGTGAGTGCAGTGACGGTGATGTTGTAGATGGTGTTGAGGTGGGAGAGAAGGATGGAATGGTTGATTGCATCAAATGCTGCACTCAGGTCGAGTAGGATTAAGATGTTAGGTTAGATAAGGTTGCTGGCATCAGAGGAGAGAAGTAGGTCATTTGTAATTTTGAGGAGACCTGTTTCAGTGCTGCGGGGGAACTGAAGCCAGACTGGAGTATTGCATAAAGGTTGTTGGCGGAGAAGTGGGCTTTTGAATTGTGAGGCAACAGCATGTTCCAGTAGTTTTGAAAGAGAGGGGAGGTTTAAACTAAACAAGAATCAGCTGAAAACCTAAATGTAACTACAGCCCAACTTAACTCTGTTTTATCAACATTTTTTCCCTCCTATGACCCTAATGATGCAGTGCTTGATGATGACATCACTGAAGATGTGTTGCTTCCTGCCCCTCGCTGCCCTTCTTCTCCTGTCCATTGTTCCCACACTAACTGAAGTGGTGGGGTCGATGTCAGACTGTGCAGAGTTTCTCCTTCAGGGAAATCCACCACGTATCCCGGGAATCTTGGAGATGGGGAGAATCCTGGATCAGAACAGATACAAACCCATTTGCCAGACTTTGAAGAACAGAAGAACTTTTGTTACACTCTACGACACCATGAACAAGATTCCAGTGTTCTCTGCTTACAAGTACACTGGGAGCTATCATTGTCCTAGATCCACAATTTGGTACATTGAACCACAGGTATGCTTTCTATTGCTAATTAAAAACCGTTGAATGTAACGTACATTTGGTGACATAGCCACGTCCACAGAAACGGCTTAAAAATTACTGTTTGTAACTTGTTTCATTTAGCAAAATTGTTAAGTCGACATTTGCCTTGCCCGAACCATTTAGAGTTTATTCTCCTGGTTAAAAGTTTATAGGACTTTGAACCAGGAGACCAGTGTTTTTTTTCCTGTGTAAAACCAAGTTAATATGTTACAATTTCATTTACCAGACGATTTTATCCAAAGTGACATTTGAGAGTTCATACAACATAAGCAAAAATCAAGTCAGATAACAACACGGGAGAGCCTATGTTCCCACTGCAGGAAAAAACGGCCCAAATCAAAATTTGGTGATTTCTTTACATTTTTTCATTCATTCCTTAAACAAGAGATATGTCGAAGTATCCTTGAGCAAGATACTGAGCCCCAAATTGCTCCCGATGCTGCGTTCATCAGTGTGAGAATGAATTCCCAATGGTGGCAGGTGGCACCTTTTAGGGTAGCCTCTGGCACCAGTATGAATGTGTGTGTGAACGGGTGAATGAGTGCAGTCTGTAGTGTAAATCGCTTTGAGTGGTCGCAAAGCGACTAGAAAAGCGTTACATAGGTGCAGATAAATTTACCATTTACAAATTAACTTCTGTGCATAGTAAGTATCCTAGTAATCCAATGTCATATTCTAAATCACTTACATACGTGAGTACTTCACATCCAAATGTTTCCAAAGTATGAGGATGTATTGATCTCCTGCTAAGAGTAGGGGAGCCCATATAAGAAATGCCCCTTTGGGTCATAGAGGGTAGGAAAAAAGGAGGAATTGTTGGATGTCATTCTTAGTTTGCTTTGTTAAATAAGAACATAATCTACCAAAACAAAAGTATGTTGCTTAAGTTGGCCCAGTTGATTTTTGAGAAATTTTGAATTATACATCTTTGTAGAACCAATTGGTTACTGTATATTTCATCTCCTTTACTACTGCTCTTTCCACATCAGTAACTAAGCCATCTGTTGTTACAGCTTGAGAACAACCAAGGCAACAACAACAACATGAGAATAGATCCCCGAAGAGACAAGAGCTACAACAACCAGGCTGGTTATGATGACTACAAGAAGCAAAGGGTTTGACAGAGGGCATTTATTTCCAAATTTTCATGCATCAGATAAAAATGTTGCGTCCTCTACCTTTACCATGACCAACATGGTTCCACAAATACACACATTCAACGCTGGAAGCTGGAACAAAATGGAGAAATGCATTAAATGTGTTCTAGATGAGTACTGTAAAAACAACAATGATAGAACAGAAGCCTTTTTGATAACTGGAGCACAGCCGGGCTCCAGAAACACCCCAAACAACAAAATTAATGTTCCTTCCGTGCTCTGGTCAGCATTTTGCTGTTACAGTCCCACTGAGAGGATGTGGCTAGCAAGTGCACACTGGGGCAACAACGTCCCAGAGTTAGATCGTTCTACTCATTTGCAAACTAAGACCTTAGAAGAGCTCCATAACAAACTGAGAACACAGAGCTCAGCATTTGAGGTATTTCCTGGAACGGATTGTTCTCGCGAAACAACTGTCACCAAGTTATACCCAAGACTTCGAAAAGATTGCGAATGCCCACCTGCCATTTCAACTACTTCTTCCCCCCCAACAACAACCTTTACATCTCCAATTACAACTTCTCTGCCACCCACTACCACATCTCTCCATCTTTCTACCACATCTGCTCCTCTCACTGCCACACCTTCCCAATTTTCTACGACATCCGTCTCATTTTCTACCTCATCTTCCCCTCCCACTACTACATCTGTCCCACTTTCAACCACACCTATCCCAATTTCTACCACATCTGCCCCTCCCACTACTACATCTGCCCCACTTTCTACCACATCTGTCCAACTTTCTACCACATCTGCCCCACTTTCTACCACATCTGCCCCACTTTCTACCACATCTGTCCAACTTTCTACCACATCTGTCCCACTTTCTACCACATCTGCCCCACTTTCTACCACATCTGTCCCATTTTCTACCACATCTGCCCCACTTTCTACCACATCTGCCCCACTTTCTACCACATATTCCCCACTTTCTACCACATCTTCCCCACTTTCTACCACATCTGCCCCTCTCACTACCACATCTGCCCCTCTCACTACCACATCTGCCCCTCTCACTACCACATCTGTCCAACTTTCTACCACATCTGCTCCACTTTCCACCACATATTCCCCACTTTCTACTACATCTTCTACCACATCTAACCCTCTCACTACCACATCTTCCCCTCTCACTACCACATCTGCCCCTCTCACTACCACATCTGCCCCTCTCACTACCACATCTGCCCCTCTCACTACCACATCATAGTCAGTATACCTTTGCTTATTGCTCCTATTCCATTAATTCCACCTATACTTGTTGCTCCTGTTCCAGCAATTCCACCTATAGCTGTTGCTCCTGTTCCAGCAATTCCACCTATACCTGTTGCTCCTGTTCCAGTAATTCCACCTATACCTGTTGCTCCTGTTCCAGCAATTCCACCTATACCTATTGCTCCTGTTCCAGCAATTCCACCTATACCTGTTGCTCCTGTTCCAGCAATTCCACCTATACCTGTTGCTCCTGTTCCAGCAATTCCACCTATACCTGTTGCTCCTATTCCAGCAATTCCACCTATGGTCCTTCTTTCTGCTCTAGCAATTCCACCTATGGTCCTTCCTCCTGCTCGAGCAATTCCACCTATGGTCCTTCCTCCTGCTATAGCAATTCCACCTATGGTTTTTGCTTCCCTTCCAGAAATAAATATTTCTGTTGTTGCTACCCCCTCAGAAAATCCCCTAGACAACATGTCCGTTGAACCAACAAGTCCTCACAAAATGACTACTATCCCCAAAAATCAGTCAAACTCCTCTCCAACTTCA
This sequence comes from Centropristis striata, assembly GCF_030273125.1. Classification (NCBI taxonomy): domain Eukaryota; kingdom Metazoa; phylum Chordata; class Actinopteri; order Perciformes; family Serranidae; genus Centropristis; species Centropristis striata. The sequence continues at coordinate 3,731,619 of NC_081533.1, read as the reverse complement.
GTCGCTTGGAGAATCATGTCCACTCATCGTCCGCCTTCGCCTTCTGCTCCCTCTCCAACCAAAAACCCTCCCATCCCATTTTCTACCACATCTGCCCCTCCCACTACCACATGTGTCCCATTTTCTACCACATCTGCCCCACTTTCTACCACATCTGACCCTCCCACTACTACATCTGCCCCACTTTCTACCACACCTGCCCCACTTTCTACCACATCTGCCCCACTTTCTACCACATCTGTCCTTTCTGCTCTCTCTCCAACCACAAACCCTCCTTTCCCTCTTTCAAATTCCTCTATCCTGTGTCTTTCTCATACACAAATATCTATGTCTCATTACTACAACAATGTCCTTGCCTACTACCAAATGTTGTACCAATACCAGAATAGCAACTAGCAGATGTTTTGCATTCAAGTACACGTACTTGGCATTACATCTCAATTAAGTAATGGATTTACTAACTCTCAGTTGAACATGTGGCATCTGTTCTTATAAAATTAATGTTGGCATGGATATTAATTCTAATACTACACGCTCCTCAGATTTACTTATGCTTCATGATGGGCTTCATCACTGTGCAAAAAATAAAAAAGTGTTAATTGAGTAGTGGAGAAGGGGTAGGTTTAAATAAGCATATGCTTCATCCTACTCCTTTTCGGACATGTTGCGTTCACATTACAGCGTTTGTTCTGACTATTGCTATTTTTTGTTTTGTTTTGATTATTCTCATTGGATGTATTTGTTTTTGTGTTTACTTTGTTGTGTTACTCGCACATGTTTGAAATAAAAAGCTGAACTGAACTGAACAATAATAGTTGTGTAGGCACTGAAATATTTTTTTTTTTTCAAATTGAGGGTCCTTTGCATTGCTTCATTGAGTTGACAACATTAAGTTTGCTCTTTAATGTGTTCTTCACTGCATAGGTTTGCCTTATGTACAGTGTTTTGGATTGGCACTTCTTTTGGTGGGATGTTTTGAAATAAACTTGCCTTTCCTTCAACTAAATGCATAGTATTCTTTTATATTAAAGTGGCGCCAAAATTAATCTTCAGGTTCCCAGCTATCAGACCATTTCTATGTGGCATATCCCGTTGACCTGCTATCTCCTCCTAAATACCCCCTGTCCCTCCACCCCTAATTCTCATCTATTTCAGGCGCAGTTATGCTAAAATTTATCAGCCAGTTTCACTATATACAGAAGACTTCAGTCCCAATAATCTCCTCCTGGTACTGTATCACAGCACCCAGTGAACATTTTCATTTAAACCACAACACAAAAGGTATAACTCCTACATTGAAAATTAAATCCTCCTTTAGAAACTATAACAACATTTCTAACCATTAGCATGATGAAATAACACAGGATAAAATAATTATCAGGAACTTGCATCACACCTGAATCATACCACCTAAGGTGCAATCAGGAAAAAGCATTTCATAGATTTAATTTGGTCGTTGTCCAATGAGAAATTCCTGGAGAAGCATTTAAAAAAAGTTTCTCTGGCTTTCTGATGTGTGGGTGTACTATGTCCATATGTCTTTATTTTGTTAAGAGGTCTTGCAGCTGAATTTGGAATAAGTTGTAGGTGTAGAGATTTCTCATAAGGTCCATATTTAATACATTAATCTCTGCGGTGATTTGAAACATGAGATGTACAATCCAAACGGCAATTATATTATCCGATATAACTGCAACTGTCTCAGAGACATTTTATTTTGTGCTTGTTGTTCATGTTTCAGACATAAATTCATAATCATTTAAGTTCATAATGTAATTAAAAGGTGATTAAAAATGAAACAGATAAGATGCTAAAAAGGTTTAGAAATATGTCTAAATGATACTTAAAATGTTTGGTTAAAAGTTGTATTGCCTTTATGAGGGATTTTTATCGCGAAGTATAACAGGGTCACAGTCTGGAACAGGATGAACTCTGACCTGAACATGTGAGCCTGCTCCTGGTCTACTGGAGACCTCCTGCTCCTGGTTCTCCTCCTCCATCCCGCTCCTGCTCCTGCTCCTGCTCTCCACTAGGACTGCTGCTGAACTCACTCTTGATCCCTGACTGGACGGAGCGTCTTGTTAAGCCCCGCCCTCATCCGGTCACATCTTCTTCTGAATTATTATTTTTTTTTTTTGCAAACAGCTTTCAGGATCATTAGCGCCATCTTCTGACAGGACTGTGGAATCGGAGTGAACTCGTGATTTTACTACAGTCATGAAAAAAATTAGACCACGCTTGTTTTCTTCAATTTCTTGTTTATAAAATTTCATTTTAATACCTGGTACAACTAAAGGTACAAAAATAGCTTTTTATTTTTGTCGTTATCATTACATAAGGTAATGTAAGGTAAAACTTTGGCAATTTGATTTACAGAAGACAAAGACAAGACAAAATACATAAAGTTCCAACAACATACACACAATAGTATATTTGTCCAAACAAATTTAGTTGTACCAGGCATCAAAATGATCAAGAAACTGAAGAAAAGGGTGGTGTAGTAATTATTTTTCCATGACTGTACATAAATAGAATAAAAATAAACAATAAATAATGTTCCTATATTCTATATTATGTTCCAGAAAGCAGGTTTTCTGAAAACCTCGAGTCTGTTAACCCTGAAATGAGGGAAACTCAGCTCCGGCTGAAAACATCTACTGCACATTGAAATAGCCACTAAATTATTTTTACTAAAATCAGTCAAATATGATTAAAATGAAATACAGTCCTGCCTGTTTGAACAATGTTCTTATTTTTAATTTCCAGCTGCTTCTACGTCAGGATCACAACTAAAGGAAAGTTCAGGTTTAATACCATTTCACCAGTTTCTACCTGTAATATTAACAACCTGGTCTCACAGAAATCCGTGAAATAGCCACGGATTTTCTTAACTCAAAATCCGTGGAATAGCCACGGAATCACTCAAATTTCCGTGAAATTGACACGGATTTCGCTACAATGCAAGTTAATGACAGTCATATCCCAACCTGGTATTTTTTCCTATTGGTTTGTGTCCAAGTCACGTGACTTTCAAGGTTCCGGCGGTCCGAACGAAAAACATGGAGGACAGTTATCTCATTTTTAGTGAAAAAATCAATATTTTGACTTTGTTTCTGCATAAAAATTGATTTTGATTACATTTCTAGCGAGAAATATATGTTTTATTTTCTAAATATTCACTCAGTGAATGTACATAATCACTTTGTGGCGAAGATCTCGCCAGAAAAAGACGATCCACTTTGTTTTATTTTGAAATCTGTTTTATTTTGTAATCTACCGCGATCCTACCGGATGTGGTCCGATCTCATTGAATCGCGCTTCACTGTAAATGATCCGGACTCTGCTCTCCTGTTTTAGTTAAAATATCTTCATTAAACAAACATTGTTGTCTTTTTTTAGCATAGATAATATACATACAGTATAATTATTTATTAGACAGTGTGTGATATTCGATATATTGGGTAGAAATAGGTTTTCACAACCCTAATACGGAAGAACTACAAAACGAGAGGTCTGGGGAGTTGTAGTTTTTTTAATAAAACAGGGTTTCCCCTAAAATTGGACGTTGGAAATACTTAATTAGTGGCTTTCCAGGGCTTTGAGGGGATGTCAATTTTTGGCATCATAATTTAAATATTGTCTTGTTCAATGGGGGATTTTTTATTTTTTCTGCATATCCTAAAGCCCCCCCACTCCTACCCCCTAGTGACTATGCTCACATTATAGTCCATGTCAACACCTTTCTATAACAGTAGGTCTCATGTCTGTAACCCTTTTTGTCTCTTAGTTATAATCATTTAAATATGCCCCAGGGTTAAGGTTCAAAGGTCAATATCTCAAAGCAAGAATATTATAGAACCTTGAAATTGATATATGTTACTCTCCAGGCCAAGACCTTTCCGGTGATGTATTTGGTTTAGCTCTATGACAAAGTTTTATTTTTTTCAAACCTTGGAAATCTGCCCTAACAGACTTAGATTCCCACAGCCCTTTTAGTGCTCTGAGTGCGAGATGTGAAAAAATACTAAAACTTATATTTACTCATATATAATTATTTGTTTTATATTAATTTAAGTTTGTACACTTAAGTGTACCTGGTACCAGAGCACTCTAGGCCAAAGATCGATGATCGATTTTATTATCGTATCGTCTGATCTGTGGCTGCATGTTTTGGACACTTGGGTGAAGAGAGGAGCAGAGCTGTCAACTGATCACCACCTGGTGGTGAGTTGGATCAGGTGGCGGGGGAGGATGCTAGACAGACCTGGCAAACCCAAATGCGTAGTGAGGGTAAACTGGGAACGTCTGGCAGAGGCCTCTGTCTGCAGGGTCTTCAACTCACGCCTCCGGAAGAATTTCTCCAACATCCCGGGTGAGACTGGGGACATGGAGTCCGAATGGGCCATGTTCAAAGCCTCAATTGTTGACACGGCTGGTAGGAGCTGTGGCCTGAAGGCCGTCGGTGCTTGTCGTGGCGGCAACCCAAGAACCCGCTGGTGGACACCAGCGGTGAGGGAGGCCGTCAAGCTGAAGAAGGAGGCCTTTCGGTCTTGGCTGGCCGAGGGGTCTATCCGGTCCCTATATAACCAAAGTGAGAGCAGTGTCCGCATACTCGGCACAACGTCAAACACGTTCCCGGTGGGTGTTGGCCTCCGCCAGGGTTGCCCCTTGTCTCCGATTCTGTTCGTGGTCTTCATGGACAGGATCTCAAGGCGCAGCCGGGGGGAGGAAGGGATCCAGTTTGGTGACCTCAGAATTGCATCTCTGCTTTTTGCAGATGATGTGGTTCTTTTGGCTTCATCAAGCCGAGACCTCCAGCACTCACTGGGGCGGTTTGCAGCCGAGTGTGAAGCGGTTGGGATGAGAGTCAGCACCTCCAAGTCTGAGGCCATGGTTCTCTGCCGGAAAACGGTGGGCTGCCCCCTCTGGGTGGGGAGAGAGGAACTGCCTCAAGCGAAGGAGTTCAAGTATCTCGGGGTCTTGTTCACGAGTGAGGGTAGAATGGAGCGTGAGATGGACAGGCGGTTTGGTGCGGCCTCAGCAGTGATGCGGGCGTTGTACCGGACCGTTGTGGTGAAGAAGGAGCTGAGCCTGAAGGCAAAGCTCTCGATTTACCGGTCCATCTACGTTCCAACCCTCACCTATGGTCATGAGCTTTGGGTAGTGACCGAAAGAGCAAGATCGCGGGTACAAGCGGCCGAAATGAGCTTCCTCCGTAGGGTGGCTGGGCTCAGCCTTAGAGATAGGGGGAGGAGCTCAGATATCCGGAGGGAGCTCGGAGTAGAGCCGCTGCTCCTTTGCGTCGAAAGGAGCCAGTTGAGGTGGTTTGGGCATCTGGTAAGGATGCCTCCCGGGCGCCTCCCGTTAGAGGTGTTCCGGGCACGTCCAACTGGTAGGAGGCCCCGGGGAAGACCCAGAACACGGTGGAGGGATTATATCTCTCGCCTGACCTGGGAACGCCTCGGGGTCCCCCAGGAGGAGCTGGACGTTGTGGCTGGGGAGAGGGGCGCCTGGAATGCCCTGCTTAGCCTGCTGCCCCCGCGACCCGGCCCCGGATAAGCGGACGAGAATGGATGGATGGATGGATGGACACTTCACCATACATATTTATATATTTACACAGTTTTATTTTTGGTGGTGTTTTAAATGAGAAAATATCATAATTTTCTTCTTTGTTTTCCAGACTTTTTAGGGAATGTGACGTTTGAAAGTTCAACGTTCAACATCAATGTTCAGTTTCTTTGTGTGATAAATGGTGAATTTTTGGTGTTTTACTTTAACAGCTGGATGTTAATCAAGTTTAGCTGATTGGATATAGGGCAAAACTAAAAAAAACATTTTTGGTTTTGTTCAAGTTGTTGATGAAACTGTTTCCTCTAATCCACCTGGTGGACTGTAACTTTTATTAAATCCACCTCTGGAGCAGAAATCTTGTTTTTTACTCAGACAGTAACATAAACAAAGAGTGAACAGAGCTGCTGCTGTCAGTCCCAGTCCACAGTAGAGGAGCATCCTTCCTCCACTCCCTGGTTGTGGTCCACTTCCTGTTGGAGGAGGATCTGTTCCCTGACTTGGTGTGTTTGGTGCCTCAGGAGTGATGGCTCCAGTTTATCATGTGGAGTTTAACCTCTGGAGCCGTCTAGTGAAAGCAAAGTGTGGTGTCAGGAAACATGTTTCAGCAGGAGGAACCCTGAGGAACCTGCAGGCTGCTGTCACACTATTAACCATTTCATGTAACTTTACACTTTTACTCCACTACATTTAGCTGACAGCTTTAGTTACTTTGAGATCAAAATTCAACATGAAAAACATGATCGATTTAAAGTCATTTTACGTTTTTGATATAAATTATACCACATTAACTGGCTATTAATCTGTAAAAAAAATAACCCTATCTGGACATCACAAACATTCTGCTTCTGTAAATGCATCAGTAATTGTGCTGCCTTCAAAGTAAATGTATAAGTTCATTACATATGTTTATGATTAGTTAAAACATCAGTTAAAAGTGACCTGTTAAAATGTGTTAAATTAAGGGTTTAGGAAATGGTATCAGAGTGAGCTCTCTTCATGTGATTTTAAGAAGCGATCTCCGTGAGCAGAGTGTCTCGGCTCCTCGTTGAGCTCATGAAAACGAGAAAGATGAATACGCTTTTGTCTTGAAGAAAATATGTCTGTAAGTATCATGTACAATAATATAATGCATACGCTTATTGACACGCTGCAAGGGCACTGCACTAATAATAATAATAATAATCATCTAATAATATATAAAACAATCTTTCTGCATAACGAGTACTTTTACTTTTGCTACTTTTGTACTTTTACTTCAGTAAGTGTTGAATGCAGGACTTTTACTGTAGTGGAGTAACTTCACAGTGTGGTGTTAGTATGTTTACTGCAGTAAAGTAATCTGATTACTTCTTCCACCACTAACATGAATATAATAAATATCACTATGAGTTCCTTTAAAAACACATTGTGGCTCCATGATAACAGGCTCCATGCAACAGAACATGAGCATCAAAAACTTCCTCATGTTGTTGTTAAAACATAAAGAAAATATATAAATATCATCACATAATTAATCTGTACAGCAAGATTCATATAATGACTAGAATAGAAAATATATTTATTCATTACCTTGTGTTGACAGACTCCCACAGTATGAACTATAAATCTTCAGTGTGACTTGAGTCCTTTTCCTCCTTTGTGTCACTTCCTCTATCCATGCCAGGACATAAATGATGTGAAAAGCTCATAACAGGATTTAAACCGCTGATGTTGAGCTCACTCAGCGCCCTTCATACTGCACCACAAGAAAAACACCCACGATGACGACTTTTGTCTGTAATTCAAAGTTGTTGGTGTCACAACTTCACCCAGCACTGGCTAAGACATCCTGGTCCCGCCCCCTTGCAGGTTCCACCAGCTCTCCTCTCCCAGTTCCCTGTCTGGTTATGAAGTGAACTTCCTCGTCAGCTTTTGCTCCCAGTTCGACTTAAAGTCACCAAATCTTTCTGCAGCGACATTAAACATCATAAACTAGAGACAGCTGCAGTTTTCAGAGCAGTGCATGATGGGAAGTGTTATGTCCTGTTCTTTGTCTGTCACTTGAACTGTGCCATCTTCAACAGCTCTCTGCTTGACTCACATGTTAGAAACAGTCCAAATCACATCTCATCATCATCTGATCCATCACAGCTAATAATAAAATAATTACTCAGAATACCCCTTTCATATTACTTCAGGAGTCAGAAAGAAAATATTTATATTACCTCAATAAATAAGAAAATTCTGAGAAAATATGTGAAAAATTGTGTTTCACACAGGACTGTTGTTGTTAATATTTGAACATCTTCAGCTGTTTTTGTATCCATGAGGATTAAAATTATCTTTTTTCATATATTTGACCTTTGACCTCTGAATGTTTTATTTATAAGATGAAAAACTTTATTAAATACAAAGCATATTTAATGCATTTCTATTTGTGGGAACAATTTAAACAAATAATTCAATTCAACAGTCGGTTATTGCAACAGATTTATTTTTTTAAATGAAACACTAAAGCAGCTCAATAATGATACAGAATCCATTAGAAGAAGATTGAAATCAACTTGATCCAGTTGGAAAAAAAACATACATGAACATCTTAAATTGTTGATTTATAGAATTACATAAACGTTAGATTTTTCACATGAAACAGATCATAATTCAGATGAGGCATGAAACAGACATTTAAAGTAAATGTAGCAGATGAAATGAGAGCAGAAGATCTTTGTGATCATCAGCTCCATTTAAAGGTCTGATGGTGTAAATGATGAGAGCTGTAACCTGCAGACAGGTGAGACTTTCTAAAGCAGAGCAGCTCCCTTCAGTAAAGAGCTCCCTCTGCTGCTCCTCACCACTAATAACAGCTTTGATATCAGCAAACATATGACAGCAGTACTACACTACCCACTCTATACTAAGATACACATGGTATACTACAATATAACTCGTACTATATAACTAATACTATGCTACATATTATGGCTACACAGTGGTGTAGTGGTTAGCACTCTTGCTGGGTCGTCGATTCTGTGTGGAGTTTGCATGTTCTCATCAGTAATCTCATCTTCACTTTTTGGGGGGACTGCTGGAGTTCATCCCTACACATGGGTCTGTATGTGACTGACTGACTGACTGACTGACTGAGCAGACCTACTTCCATGTTTGCAGGACGCGCCTGTTTTCATTCGGAGTGATGCGAGCAGCGCATATACGTTCTATCGTGCAATCCACACTGAGTCTGTCTTCCGTTGTGAAGAGTGAAGCGTAATCTGCACAGACAGCTGTTTGAATCACTCTCCTCTTCAGTGGAATCCTATTTGATCCGTGAGATGTGCAAGAAACAAAAGTGGGGTTTATTATATCATTAAGCATATTATTACTTGTTTGTATAAAAGTATGTAACACATTGCTTACATATTGACAAAATGCAGTTAATACACCAAAACAAACAAGAGCAAAAGCCAAAAATGCTCAACAGAGCTACTGCTGCCATTCCATAGTAGAAGAGGTTGGTGTTTGGTGTCTCAGGTTGGGGCCGATCCCTCGCTGCTGCAAAGACAACAAACACATCTCAGTCATTCATGTGAAGAAAAAACATTTAACTGGAAAAGAAAAGAAAGTGTCAGGATTTTCTTCTCAGATTTTTATTCAAAAATAAGAAAAGAAAGTTTTGACTAGATCAACTTACCAGAGACGTTGAGTCGGCACGTGCGAGAGCTTTCACCATAACCTGTGATCACTTCACACACATAAAGTCCAGAGTCATTGATCCTGAGTCTGGACACATGAAGTCTGAGTCGTCCTTCTCTGAGGACGTCTTTGTCAAACTGGACTCGTCCTGCAAACTGTTTATTCTGAGTCTCTGGGACCTCAACACCTTTATATAGATCAAACAGGAATAAAGGTCTGAGTTCAGCTAACAGCCGGCAGAAGATAAAAAGGCGTTTGGTTGAAGCTTCAGGTTTGGTGGTGAAGGTCCACTCCAGTGTGATGTTCTGGTTCTCCTCTGCCTGATAGGAGCTCTGAGTCACATTCACTACAAATGTTCCTGCTGAGGAGACAGAGAGGGAAAGTGAGGAGCAGACAGACTTTCTTCTTCTTTGTGGATAATAAAGTGAAGGAGTAAACTAACCAGAGACACAGGAGGTCAGGCTGAGGAGCAGCAGGATGCTGCAGATCATCTTCTCCCTGTGAGAGGAGACAGAGGTGAAGAGTCACACACACATGAGCTCAAAGTTCACACATTACACCTGAGACAGAGGAAATATGCAGCATACTTATTACATGTCTAACCAAAGATACAGTAGTGTGGTTCTGTCTCTAGATGGTGCCATTTTTCAACTGAGAAAGAGGAAATATGAAGCTGGTTTGCAATGAGCTGTGACTCTGGAGCAAGAGGGTAAAAGGCACAGACAAGATAAACCAGTTTCTTAAGGACTTCACAGCATCAACATGTACTCACTTTGAGGGGGGAAAGCCAAAATGTGAAAAAAAAAATCAGATTTCAGAGTTAGATTTCAAAGTTTCTGCATTTTGCTACTTCCAGTTGCACCATATTGTGGCAAAGTCCTCCAGCCACAGTTGGGTTTAGGCTGGGAGCTTCTTTTTTTCCCTCTCTCTCCCTCTTGCTGCTGCTTCCTCACAGCCCTGCCCACCTACACCTGTGGGCACTCAGCTAATTAAGGGCCTGTGCTGCTGAGTTGAATCAGTGCAGCTTCAGTCTGCTGCAGACTGTCTTTGGGTGACGAGCTGGCATTGTTGGCCGCAGTGTTTGCAGCGTGGTTGCACTTAATTATTCTCTCCCTCCGTGTTTAAGGTGAGCTTTTGCCCAGCCTGCTTATACCCACACACACACACATTGCACATTTGTTAATTTATTTTGTTGCGCAGTGTAAGGCTTGCCGGTTGGCCCGCTGGAAGCCCGCAGTGGGATTGCGGCTGAACACCGGAGCGTGTATGTGAAGCGCAGGTTGTCTGTCCTTGCTGCTGGGGTACAGCAGAACTGCCGTAGTGAAAGAGACTCCCCTCCTGGTACCTGGGAGGCTGCGCCTCTGCTCGCTGCTGAGTATTTGTCGTTTTTGTCTGTATCCTAGAGTTAATGAGTTATTATTATTGTCATTTGTTATTTAGGCTGCAACCAAAAGCGGCTCACAGGCCTCCTAACTGTGAGGCTCCCCTGGTGCTGCTGTTTCTTTCTTCCTCCTGTTCTTCGCCACTTCACCACCAACACAACTGTGGCCGTGCCGCAACTTGGTCAAGTGCACGTCATTCTTACTGACCACAACTGATGTCACGTTGTATGCCAGAGGAGTATAATTTAATTGGTTATAGTTAGTTTAAGTTATTTTAATTCTCTTTAATTTGTTTTGTTTGTTCAGAGTATTGATTTATGTTATGCTTAATTGGATATTTTTGTTGTTTAGTTCAATTTAATTTACCTTATTGTTAACTTTATTCATTGATATATATATATATATATATATATATATATATATATATATATATATATATATATATATATATATATATATATTTTGTTTTGGTTATTAGTAATTGTGTTTTTGTACATTTTTTGGTTTCATTGATTTTGCTTATTTTTGGATTCTGCCCCGACCTGGTGTGCCTCCTGTGGTCTTGTGCACATTCCCATTGTGTTACTCACATCTGCATTAACTGTTTGTCTGTGTGACCTTAGGAGCAGTTGGGCCAAGGCTGACGAGGTCGTTTCCCCCTGGTGGTGGTCCCCCTCTCACATTCTGCTGTGGTGGTGTACGGTACCGGTTGAGTTTTTGGGGTTCACAAACGGGTGTTTTTGTTTGCTCCCATTTATCCCTCGTTCTGTCCTTCCTTGAGTGGGACGCCCCCTGCCCTTGGTTAATAGTAAGACAACTGTATTTAGCAGATTGTGTATGGTGCAATATTTTATGGTTTAAGAATATTCATTGCTTGTTGACAATTTTATATTTCTTGACTTTTTATCTATTGTAATAAAGATAATTTTTATACTGAGGAATCACGTCACTCTTCCAGTGTTTTATTCCAACCTGTGTGACCTTTTCATTTAACCCTTATTTAGATTTCCTGGGGGTGGAAAGAAATCTCCCCCAGGTGGCGTTGTCGGCAACCACTCAATTTCCCCTCAAAATCTACCCTACATTCTGGGCTCGCCACAATATCCTCATTTAAATGTGGCATAAAATGTCAGACAAATCTCGACTCTGTGGGCTGTGTATTGTAATTCTGCACGACAGTGCAGCCTGTCAGCAGTGGTGGTAGAGTACTAATGAAATCTTTACAGCCTGGATTCCCAGTAAGAGTTTCATCTGCTGTGCATGAGGTCAGAAAACAATGTTAACATGGTTATTTGTAGGGACTTCGCTTTGCATGTTGATTCTCTCTAATTGAGCTATTTCTATTTAAAACAAGTATTTTATTTTGTCTTTATGCACATGAAGGTACGGATGGTATGGATTGAAAATGACAGACCTGCCAGCTGCCTATTAGAGGGATACATATTATATGTATCCCTCTAATAGGCAGCTGGCCTACACAATATAATAGATACACACATAATATAGCCTAGAACTATTTACATATCAACCCTGAGTCCACAGACCAGGCTGAAGGTGAAATAAAAGGCACAGAGACAACTGAAAGGGGGAAAAAAACGTACCTGTAAATCATCTGGTCGTCTTTACCAAACGTCGTCTCAGAGGTGAGGATAGAACATTTTCCACAGGACCAAATGTGCTTACACACACCACTTTGTGTACAGATGAAACATAATCTGCTTTTGTTTTTTTTAGCAGTTAGACGGAACACAATTTGCCACTCCCCTAACTACTGGTCTGGGCAAAAAAAGTTTTGACGTGTGGGAAGGCCTACTGTGGTTTGCAAAAGTATTCATCCCCTTCGGATGTTTCAACCTTTTGCTGCTTTTACACAAGAAATCATGGTCAATATCATTTGGCCTTATAAAAAGAATTTGCCAAAAAAACCCTCTTTAATATGAAAGTGAAAACAGATTTTTACAAAATGTCAATTAATTAAAATTGATTGCATATGTATTCATCCCCTTTAAAGTAACTGACCTAATTCAGGTCCAGCTTGTTGATGCAGCAGAGTCACAGTTAGTGCAATGGAGATCACATATATAATAGATTCTCAGGCTTACTGGTAACAAATTCAGCGACTGAGAAAGAAACCTATTCTCACGTCCCTCATGTCTCAAACACAATTCTCTGAATCCATGTTGCTTCGGTCAGTATGCATATACTTTCATTTCTCTTAAAAAGAGATGCCTCGGGTTTTTTCTTTTCCTATGGCTCAGTTAAAGCTTCCTCATGTGCTGGTTATTCTGAGAAGGGTTATTAGTCTGAATTGTGAAGTGAACTGGAGATTTCTCCCATATGCTTCCTGTTTTGTTTTATTTTCGTACTAAACAAATTGCTGTGTACTCAAAGTGTTCTGCCAGATTCTCACATTGTAAAAGAGGAACAAAATGTTTCTGTGAAAGCTGCTTTCCATCAAAGCATTTTACAGCAATTGTGTTCCCATTTCTCAGCAACTAATGGGATGGGTCAATAAACGATTTTCTGTGTTCTCATTGAAAATCAGTGATTCCTCAAGATATAAGTAAAGGATAAATGAAACAAAGCATGCTATAAGGAACTTTAATTCTGTGATGGCGCCTCTGGACAAAGTGGAAGTTTAGCACCAGACTCCCTTCAAAAATCCTCATTTTACTGCAGCAGGGTCTCACTGCCCCTATTGGGCCTGGTTCTCCCATGCCTCCCTTCCCTCTAGGGAACCAAGGAAGACATTGTGGGCCTGTCTGTGTTGCAGGTTGTGAGATGATACAGAAGTTTTAAACAGTCGACTGGATGATTTACAGGCAAGTTAGATTTATTTTCAGTTGTCTGATATTCTCTGTCTCTCCGTGGATTCACTGTCGATCTATGAATACATTTAGGACACATGGTTTAACATGTTATTTACATTAATGTAGACATATCTTGTATTATGTTATTGTAGTTTCAGCCCAGTCTGCAGCAGCATTTCTGTTCTTTATTATATTTGACATGAAGGTTGTTATTAATTATTATAATGCCTGATGGTGAATCCATGAAGCAGAAAGACTCAGAAAGAGGATTAGGGCCAGGCCTTTAATACTACTACTACAACTTAGTACTACTACAACCTTAAGCTGTGCAGTTTTTGCTTATTTTATTACAAAAAATATTCACATAAATTACATAAAAGTAAACTTTACCAAAACAATAGTTGTGATTCTTCCAAGAAAAGCTCATCTGTGTGTGAGGGGATGTTTGTAATAATACAGCCTTGAATAATTTATTTTCTCTGTGGTTCGTTATGTTGTAAACATTATGTTCAGATATGCTTTAATAAAAATGAATAATCATAATATGCAACTGACAAGTCTGATATTTACAGTGATTTCATCCATACCTTCATGTAGAAACAACAAAAAGTACAATACTTGTTTTAAACAGAAATAGACTAAATTAGAGATAATCAACATGCAAAACAAATTTCTTACAAATAACCAGATTACATCGTCTTCTGATGTCACAACAGCAGATTAACTCTTATTGATCCAAAAATAACAAAACACAGATCACTGAGAATGGATTCAAACTGAGTCTAGATTTGTCTCATATTTTAAACATTTATATATTACATAAAATCTGACTTTCCACATAACGTCTGTAGAAGGAGAGTCTGTAGGAAACTGGTTTGTCTTCTCTCCTCTTCAATCTCTATCTACTCTTTTCTACTCTGTTGATCTGTACAACAACATCTATTGACGTCTGTCCGTCCTGGAGGAGGATCCCTCCTCTGTCTCTCCCTGAGGTTTCTTCTTCTTTTTCCCTGTTAAAAGGTTGTTTTTTGCTGATGTGAGGGTCTAAGGAGACATGGAGATATTCTTACTGTTAGAACTGAATCACTCCAGCATGAAATGATCCTCTGATAACTTCTTCCTCAGTGTTTTATTGTTTTAAGGATTCTGAACTTGGACCAGAGGACGTGCAAACTTCAACACAAGGCAATGTAAGAATATATTTTCTATTTTATTTATATGAATCCTGCTGTACAGATTTAGTATGTGGCAATATTTAACAGATAATAATGTGTTTTATTCTGTCAGTAAAGAGACATTTCAACACTTGAATCAATCTGACAGCTTTTCTTTATGTTTTAACAACAACATGAGGAAGTTTTTGATGCTCATGTTCTGTTGCATGGAGCCTGTTATCATGGAGCCACAATGTGTTTTTAAAGGAACTCATAGTGATATTTATTATATTCATGTTAGTGGTGGAAGAAGTAATCAGATTACTTTACTGCAGTAAAAGTACTAACACCACACCGTGAAGTTACTCCACTACAGTAAAAGTCCTGCATTCACTGAAGTAAACAGTGGCAGACTCAGACTGTTAGAAGGGCGGGGGCAAAAAAATAAAAAGGGCACATTCTGCACAACATGGGCCCCACCAGCACGCAAAAAGCTATGATGCATCATGTATGATGAAAATTAGCATTAATTAAAAGGAGATCCAGATCAAAGGTGTTAATGATATGGTACTGACAATTAAAAGTATCGAACCAAACCATCTTGGGGGGTCTGGGGGTGCAAGACACAAAATGACTAGAAAAAGACACAAAATGACCAAAAAAGACACAAAATGACCAAAATTGACACAAAATGACTAAAAAAGACAAAATGACCAAAAAAAAAGACACAAAATGACTAAAAAAAGACAAAATGACTAGAAAAAGACACAAAATGACCAAAACACAAAATGACTAAAAAAGACAAAATTACCACAAAAAAGACACAAAATGAACAAAAAAATGACACAAAATGACCAAAAATGACACAAAATGACTAAAAAAAGACACAAAATGACTAAAAAAGACACAAGATGATCAAAAATGACACAAAATGATCAAAAAAGACCAAAAAAATACACAAAAAAGACATTTTGGATTCAAATATAAATAATAAGTATAAAGGGGCACCCTAGAGGGCGATCAATATGTTTTTACATGTGTAAAGGGCAGCCAATAAGGCACTTTCTCTCATTTTCACCACTCTAGAGGGCACTTTCGGGCGCTTTTTCAACCACGGAGGCACCAAACAGGAAAAAGGGCTCTAGAAGGGCACTCATTAAGGCACGTTATCGAATTTTCTTGCACTAGAGGGCACATCATCATAATTTATTGTATGAAGGGGCACTTTAGAAGGCACCAAATAATTTTTTTCAGGTTTAAATAAGGCACTTTCTGTCGTTTTCACCACTCTAGAGTGCAGTTTAGCATGCTTTTTCAACCACGGAGGCATGGGGGGGGGGGCGGTCTACTCTTTTCTACTCTGGTGATCTGTCCTGTACAACAACATCTATTGCACGTCTGTCCATCCTGGGAGGAGGATCCCTCCTCTGTTTTTTTGAGGAGTTTCCCCTGGCTCATGTGAGGGTCTAAGGAGGTAAATCTGTTTTTGGCCTATATCAATAAAATTGACTTGACTTGACTTGTCTGCAGCTTTTGGTCACAGTCCACCTGCTTTATCTCCACTGTTCATCTCAGCTTCATATTTCCTCTTTCTCAGATGAAAACTGGCGCCATCTGCTGTCAGAAACACACTACTGTATCTTTGCTCAGTGTAATAAGTATGCTGCATATTTCCTCTGTCTCAGGTGTAATGTGTGAACTTTGAGCTCATGTGTGTGTGACTCTTCACCTCTGTCTCCTCTCACAGGGAGAAGATTATCTGCAGCATCCTGCTGCTCCTCAGCCTGACCTCCTGTGTCTCTGGTTAGTTTACTCCTTCACTTTATTATCCACAAAGAAGAAGAAAGTCTGTCTGCTCCTCACTTTCCCTCTCTGTCTCCTCAGCAGGAACATTTGTAGTGAATGTGACTCAGAACTCCTATCAGGAGGAGGAGAACCAGAACATCACACTGGAGTGGACCTTCACCACCAAACCTGAAGCTTCAACCAAACGCCTTTTTTATCTTCTGTCAGCTGTTAGCTGAACTCAGACCTTTATTCCTGTTTCATCTACATGAAGGTGTTGAGGTCCCAGAGACTCAGAATAAACGTTTACTTCTCTGGCATAATTTCACCTAGAGACTCCATTTAAACTTTCAATAGTAGACACAAGTCTTGTGTATCGGTGTATTAATCCACGTTTCGATAGGTCATATAGTTTTTATCAATCCCTGTTCAATGACCATGATCATTTTTGGAGAAATTCTGAGATTATAATGGGTGTGTATTGCACGGAATGTTCATGTCACAGTGTTTGACATCATCGCCAGAGTGTAGAGGGAGAGAAAAAATTGTCAAAAAATAAATTTGAAAACTGCGCTCCAGGCCGCAAATTCCACTCTACAGAAATAATTTATACATAGAAACGTAGGAAAATTAGTCTTCTCACTCACAGTTCTCTGGTAAAGCTGTCAGAGTTATAGTTTGGGCGTAGGATGCACTGATGCGCCACCAACACGCACCAACAGCCTCATTGGCTCCCATATTAAAAATGCAGGAAGATTTCTGAAAAAGGGGGAGATTTTTCTTAAAAAAACAAACAAATGTAGAAGAACTCAGGACACTCAAAGTGAAGTCGGATCAATGATAGGTATTATGGTTTTGCCAAAAATGCTTTCTGTTCAAGGCCAGAAATTCCAGTCTGTCCACCTCTGCTGTCACTGTGCCGGAACAGGTGTTAGTTAATTCTGTTGATTGCTTTGATCTGATTGCCTTTGATCTTTGATGTGATTACAGTTACAGATACACACACACACACACACACACACACACACACATTTTGAGGTTAAAGGGCATAGTTTGAAATCTCTGAAGAATCTCATCATAGTGTACACACACCGGCAGTAGCCACCGTGGCCCTTTCAGAATTTCCCCAGAGAAAATTTTCTAGTTAGGGCCTCGGGGCAATCGCACCGAGCACTGGTCCCATACAGCAATAGCTGTAGGGACCAGTGCTCGGGGCGAAGCACAACTTAACTCTTTAAGCACAACTTAAAGAGTTGCAGGACAAATTATATATCAAAACGTGCGGTTTGATCGGGATCGGTGTGCTATTACTTTTCTCTACAGAATACGAATTTTTCGCGACGTAAGTCGTGAAAAACTGCTCAAAATTTTGCATTGAAATGAATGGGACGGCCGACAAAAAATGAGCGAAAAAGAACAATCATTGGAGATTTTTAAACGTCTACTTCTCCGGCATAATTTCACCCAGAGACTCCATTCAAACTTTAAACAGTAGACACAAGTCTTGTGTATCGGTGTATTAATCCACGTTTCGATAGGTCTTATAGTTTTTTATCAATCCCTGTTCAATGACCATGATCATTTTTGGAGAAATTCTGAGATTATAATGGGTGTGTATTGCACGGAATGTTCGTGTCAGAGTGTGTGATGTCATCGCTCAGAGTGTAGAGGGAGAGGTAAAACTGTCAAAAAATAAATTTTAAAACTGCGCTCCAGGCCGCAAATTCCACTCTACAGAAATAATTTATATATATAGAAATGTAGGAAAATTTGTCTTCTCACTCACAATCCTCTGGTAAAGCTGTCAGAGTTATAGTTTGGGCGTAAGACGCAGAGATGCACCACCATCACCCACCAACAGCCTCATTGGCTCCCATATTAAAAATGCAGGGAGATTTCGGAAAAAGGGAAAAAAACCTTTTTTTTTAGATCGCTCTAACAAAGCTATTTTTTCATTTTTCTTTAAAAAAATCATATGTAGACGTTCAGGAAGAACTCAGGACGCTCAAAGTGAAGTCGGATCAATGATAGGTATTATGGTTTTGCCAAAAATGCTTTCTGTTCGAGGACAGAAATTTCAGTCTGTCCACCTCTGCTGTCCCTATGCCGGAACAGCTGCAGTTAATTCTGTTGATTGCTTTGATCTGATTGCCTTTGATCTTTGATGTGATTACAGTTACAGATACACACACACACACACACATGCACGTAAGCACGCACACTCCTCACACATGCATACACATGTTTCAAACACACGCACACACACACACACACACACACACACACACACACACACACACTAACTTTATGTGATTTTAATTACACAAACACACACACATTTACATTTACATTTAGCAGACGCTTTTATCCAAAGCGACTTACAGGAAGAGTAAAAACAAACACACACACACACACACACACACACACACACTTTGAGGTTAAAGGGCATAGTTTTAAATCTCTGAAGAATCTCATCATAGTGTACACACACCGGCAGTAGCCCCTGTGGCCCTTTCAAAATTTCCCCAGAGGAATTTTTCTAGTTTTATCTGCTACATTTACTTTAAATAGTTGTTCATGTCTGGTCTGAATTATGATCTGATTCATGTGACAAAATCTTGTTTATGTATTTCACGATACTGACAAATGAAGATGTTCGTGTATGTTTTTTTTCTATCTGAATCAAATTGATTTAAATCTTTTTCTAATCAATTCTGCATCATTTTTGAGTTGCTGAAGGATTTTATTAAAATCATTTGCTGCACTGACTGATGGTTAAACTAAATGATTTGTTGTTGTTTATTTTACCACGAATAAAATATCATGCATCTCATGAATAATCATTCAGAGGTCAAATATATGTGTGTGGGTGAGTCCAACTAGAATTGTGTATTGTGTAAAACTAATCAGAATATCAACATTGACTCTAAAAGTGTCATTATGTATTTTGAACAGGAGACATTTAACACTGATTTCACTGTAAACTCGCTGATTGATGTACGACCCTCATCTGACTCAGCACGTTGATAGAGAAAACATGTTCAAATATTCATGTCATGTGTTTATGATTGAGCTGAATATCTGTAAATCACAGCAGCTTGTTTCTATGGTTTATTATTATAGCCATGAATTTACTTCTTCTGTTTAGTTTATATTAGGTTGGTACTATGAATATACCTGAATATGGAGGAGGTTGATTTATGTACACACACACACACACACAGATCTGTAAAGAGAAAATAAAAGAAACTTGAACAGCCTCAACATATTTCAACCCGGCCTTTCTCAAGGAAATGTGGCTTTAAGTGATGTCCTGGCAGGTGTTGACATATACCACATACTGGTGTTGTGTATCACAAGACACCACCAAGTGATTGTATAAACAGTGTAAATTAAGTTATTACAGCAGAGAGGACTGCAGGAGAACATCACTCTACCACAGTAACCACATTCAAACTTTCATTCTCAGTGGAAACTCTGGTTTAAAATAATTACAGATGCTTTTCAAAAAATGTAAACACACCATATAGTCATGCATTTTTTACAAAGAGAGCCACAGAGGAGTCAATAAACATTAAAATGATATGAAACTTGTTATTTTATGTAACTTTATACTTTTACTCCGCTACATTTAGGTGACAGCTTTATTACTTTCAGGTGGAAAACCCCCCAAAAAACATGATCGGTTTAAAGTGATTAGACATTTGTTATCAATCAAATTACATAATAGAATGTAAGTAGTTAAAATGATTCAAAGAAAATTAAAATGCTGCTTACATAAGTGCATCAATAATAATAATCCAATAATATATTTGGAATATATAAAACAATCTAAGTGGGTCCATTCTGCATAATGGGTACTTTTAGTTTTGTACTTTTACTTC